>NC_134356.1:347475467-347480467 GCF_048569485.1 Anomaloglossus baeobatrachus | reverse complement strand
CGTAACTCCCTAGATGTAAGACCAATATAAATAAGAGGACAGCTGCAGGTAGCATAATAGATGACATTAATTGTACTACAAGAAATCCGGTGCCTAATCGAATAAGACCGTTGGGAGTCAGAACTGGTGAAGGAGCATGAGCGAACGACATTGGCGCAGGCAAGACAGTGCCCGCAGGGTATGCATCCCAAAGTGGGACCCCTAGAACCAAAAGGGTTAGGGCTTTTTGCAATGTAGTGGCTATGGACCAAGCAGTCACTCAGATTACGGGCCCTACGGGCCGTGACCAGAGGAGCAGGAGAGAGAGACCGAGAGAGGATTGGATCCGTTTGGAGAACGGACCAGTGTTGTGCTAGGATATCCCGCATCCTTTGCCATTCTGAATTATAAGTTGAGATAAAACGAGGATTTGGATCAACAGAAGGACGTTTAGATGGCTGACTGATCAGTGAAATCCTGGGAGTATGTTTCGCCCTAAGGTAACCCTTTTTGATGCACCGACGACTATATCCCCTCTCCTCAAAACGTGTTTTAAGATCATTAGCCTGTGTTTCGAATTTGGCGTTATTTTCCTGTTGTCCGCACCAGGCCATTGTTCTGCCCTTTACCATCTGTCCCTATCCCCTCCTCCTTCCAATTTGTATATTATCAATGTGAATTCTTGCACTTGCACTTTAAAATCTATTTAATAAAATCTATGAACTTTTTTCAGCATATTTGCTCGTGTTCTCCTTTTTTGAAATGCTCTGTGAGCTGCTGTGAACCTGGGGTGGCCCCTCCACCTGGTTCATATTTTTTCTATGCCTTCTGTGGAATGTTTGATTGTTCTAACTATTTCTGTGTTTCTCACAGCTTCTTCCATGATGGATTTTAGAGCCCACGACTCTGTGTGGCTCACACATGTTAATGATGCTCTTAAGGAGGATGGGGATATACCATCAGAGAATTCTTCAACAATTGAAATACGTGATGCCACATTTAAATTCAAGGTTTTGCTAAAAAAACGTATACGCACTTTACTCAACCGTGCTTTTCTGGATAAATATATTCAGAAAAATTTGGTTCCCCGTGGCCTTCGTGTTCAAATTTTTCCTTCCTTTGAAGTTGAGGACACCCAATTCAAGACAAAGTGGGAGGAGTTTGCACACGTTTGTTCCACGGGTTTCCTGACCCTGTTACGTGATCATAACAGCTCTACTTTATTGGAGATCGAGACAGAGATGGATAACCTTCTGTGCATTATAAAGTCTAACGCATCTGAAGACTTTCTACAAAGATTTAACGAGGAGATGGATTTGGAATCACAGAAATGTGAGAAGGAAGTGGTGGAATATAAGTCCAAAAAGTTCCAGAGAGATTTGGCTGACCAAGCAAATAATAGGGTTTATAGATGGAAGTCCAATGCCGCAAGAGCACGACCTCAATCCCGTGCTAGCTCTAATATCCGGTCCAGATCAGCCTCTCTGAGGTCGGGTAGCTCCATGGACGACACTCGCTCTGTTATATCCGAAAGTTCATGTAGATGCATACCCTGCGGGCACTGTCTTGCCTGCGCCAATGTCGTTCGCTCATGCTCCTTCACCAGTTCTGACTCCCAACGGTCTTATTCGATTAGGCACCGGATTTCTTGTAGTACAATTAATGTCATCTATTATGCTACCTGCAGCTGTCCTCTTATTTATATTGGTCTTACATCTAGGGAGTTACGGATACGTGTGAGGGAGCATGTGCGGGACATTGGCGCGGCCAGGACAGTGAACGATTTTTCTTTGCTTAAAACCCTACCCCGCCATTTTAAAAAATTTCATGATTGTGATCCGAGATCCCTGAAAATTCGGGGGATTGACGTAGTTCATAGTGGCATTAGGGGTGGCAATATTAAAAAGATGCTTTCCCAAAGGGAAACAAAATGGATTGTGGCTTTGGACTCGGTTGCTCCAAAGGGTCTGAATGAAACCTTGAGTTTTGCTTCATTTCTATAATAATGTCTCTGGTTCTCCAGTTCATTAGTGCCTGGTATCTGTGGTTTTTAATCTTCTGTTTTTAATTATTTTTCTATTTCTCTTGTTTTTAGTTCTTCACTTTATTTTTGTAACATGTCCTCTCATGACTCCTATTGAAGTGATCTGGACCTGATAAATTTTGAACATCTACTAACAAATATGGACGTCATCACATCAATTTGTCACCTTTGGGATTCTTCCGGCAAAGACCATCACTATTTATTATTATGGCGATATCATTTTTTGTGCTTTAGCCTGATGAATGTTCTTCTCATTTTTGAGCCTAAACTTATAACAAATTGTAGTGGTATATTGTTTTCCTTAGGCTTAATGTTATCCTATATGATCATCTCGCTTTTTTCTGTATATTTTTATACTTTGCCGTTTCCCTCTGTGTTTTCACGTCCCCTCCTTGTCCAATCACTGCTTTCGGAGTCTCGTGCGCATGCGCGTGACGGCCCTGCGCCTCCCGGCCGTGCCCCGGTGTCTTGACGGAGTCCGCGCGTGCGCGGGGGTCTGGGCAAATGCTGCTCGGGCTCCCGCGCATGCGCCTGACTCCTT
Source organism: Anomaloglossus baeobatrachus (assembly GCF_048569485.1). NCBI lineage: Eukaryota > Metazoa > Chordata > Amphibia > Anura > Aromobatidae > Anomaloglossus > Anomaloglossus baeobatrachus. Next base: position 347,477,903 of record NC_134356.1, on the reverse strand, counting down.
GACTGCCGGGTGTGCGAGACGGGGGGCGTTTTCCTGGCCGTCCCGCGCATGCGCCCCTTTGACTCCGGAACTCTGATTCGCGGTTCAATTTCCGCGGTAGTATTTAGGAGCCGCACAGACCGGACATGTGCACCCTCCTTCACTTTCCCCCATGATGAAGCGGCAAGCGACTGTTTCTTAAAGCCGCGAAACGTACGTCGGGCCTCTTTGCACCACCGGACTCAGGACTCAGGTATAATGTTCTCCATAGTCACCATCTCATTTAGGATTGTTTGAATGTTTTTTTGATTAAACTCCAGAAAATGTCAGCATGGATTCTTAAGCCTCCCCTACACCTTCCATAGGATAAACTGGTTTGGGCTTTAGTTATCCTGTTTATACCTCTTCTGGTCAAATACTTTGCCTCTCTGCCATAGTATTTCTGCTAGACACTAGTATATTATGATACAATCCCCCGTTTTTGATGAGGTTGTATGTATTTATACTCCCCCAAATTGCTTAATACTATATTACTGCAGACTTGGTCTATTATACAGGCTTTCTTCTGTGTTGTTTCTTCATACCTTCTCCCTTGCTTACTGGCTAATGATTTGAGTTCCCTGTCTCTGCTGGGGATTTCTTCAATTTACAATAGGGTATACCCCTGATGCCTACTTGCCAGTGATTGTGGCTACTTTGTATTATTAACTACATAGACCTATGATTGGTACCGTGTTTTAGGTGAAATCTTCTTTTCCTCATTGTCTGCACCTGGCCAATGCAGATTTGGGGCTAAGTCTTTTTCCCTTTCACGGGTATCACATTTACACCTATTTGTCTATGTAACTTTTCTTCCTTGCTTACATGCCGGTGATTTAGAGATACATATCCCCACCAGAGACAGGACACTCTTTTTCCAATGTTATGGTGCTTTACCAGTGATTTGGGCAATATTGCCTATATATACTACCATCTATACTATTATTTTTACATTGTGATTACTAACTGCCAGTGAGTTTTTGGGCCATCTTGTTTTTTGAATATTGTATTCACTCATCCTGATGCTTACGTGCCAGTGATTCTGGCTTTATTGTTTGTGAATATTATTTTCCTGTTGTCCGCACCAGGCCATTGTTCTGCCCTTTACCATCTGTCCCTATCCCCTCCTCCTTCCAATTTGTATATTATCAATGTGAATTCTTGCACTTGCACTTTAAAATCTATTTAATAAAATCTATGAACTTTTTTCAGCATATTTGCTCGTGTTCTCCTTTTTTGAAATGCTCTGTGAGCTGCTGTGAACCTGGGGTGGCCCCTCCACCTGGTTCATATTTTTTCTATGCCTTCTGTGGAATGTTTGATTGTTCTTTTATATATATATATATATATATATATATATATATATATATAGTGGTTAGAGCCCCTTCCCTATATATAAATTTTATTATATTTATATATATGGGGAAGGGGCTCTAACCACAGCCTCTGTGTGTATGTATGTATATATATAATATATATATATATATATATATATATACAGTATATATATTACATACATTAGAGCCCCTTCCCCATATATATAAATATAATAAAATTTATATATAGGGAAGGGGCTCTAACCACTATATATATATATATATATATATATATATATATATATATATATATATATATACATATATATATATTAGTTGTTAGAGCCCCTTCCCTATATATAAATTTTATTATATTTATATATATGGGGAAGGGGCTCTAACCACAGCCTCTGTGTGTATGTATGTATATATATAATATATATATATATATTATATATATATATATATATATATATATATATATATATATATATATATATATATATATATATACATACACATGACTGTGGATAGAGCCCCTTCCCCATATATATATAAATACAATATAATATGTAGGGAAGGGGCTCTAATCACTATATACATATATATATATATATATATATATATATATATATATATATATATATATATGTTAGTGGTTAGAGCCCCTTCCCTACATATTATATTGTATTTATATATATGGGGAAGGGGCTCTAACCACAGTCAGTATATTTTTTTTTATATATATATACACATACACACACAGACAGACTGATCGGTGGAGGAGCGGCGGCGTCCAGCGGTGTAGGAGCGGCGCTGATCGGTAGAGCGGTGGCGTGCACCTGAAGATAATAAACCACAGGAGAGTGACGGTGACAGATAACACACATATACATACTGTTACACATATACACAGACAGATCAGAGCCCCCACATATATACAGACTGGGGTTAGAGCCTGCTAAGTCTGTATATATGTGGGGGCTCTGATCTGTCTGTGTATATGTGTAACAGTATGTATATGTGTGTTATCTGTCACCGTCACTCTCCTGTGGTTTATTATCTTCAGATGCACGCCACCGATCAGCGCCGCTCCTACACC
>NC_134356.1:347285467-347470467 GCF_048569485.1 Anomaloglossus baeobatrachus | reverse complement strand
CACAGGAGCCGGAGCAGCCGGAGAGACCACTGGGGGTGCGATTCCAGGCTGAGGCATCGTCAGGTTAGAGCAGGCATCACAATGTGGATAGGTGCTCGGTTCAGGCAGTAGGAGCTTACATGCAGTGCATACTGAATACAGCTTTGGAGCCTTGCTCCTCGTGTGAGACATGCTGCTGGAGTGGGGGCTCTGCCAGAATGACCCCCAGAGAGTATATACAGAGGTCCACAACCAGAGGTTGTGGCTTACCAGACCGCTGGAGCGGTGTTGTGTGCCCTCCAGATCCCGAAGCCCGGACCCCCAAGCACCTCAGCAGGGATGCTGCAGACCAGTGCTGATCGCAGGGAAAAACGCTGAGAAAATGGCCGCCGGAGCGAAGAGAGGGGGCGGGACTCACTCTGGGAGCGGGATCTGGAGGATCATAGAGACCTACAGGGGAGGAGACGTGTACCCAGTGAGGAGTGTCCCTCCCCTGTGCAGAACGGCCGCTGGGCGGAGCCGCGCTGTCCCTCTGCATGAATGACATGCGAGGGCAGTGAAACCGAAAGTAGGCCTCCGGCGAAGCCGGGGCCTAAATTTGAGCGGTGCGGCCGGCGCGCAGGCACCATCGGCGCGGTTCTCAGGCGACAGCCAGAGAACCCGCCGGAAATGTCATAAAACTCACTCAGCACACTCTCCCACAACAATAAAGTACAGGGACCCCCAATATATAAACGTCTCAGATACTTAGCTTGCTGAGACGCAGGGTTCCAAGTCCCTGGGGATGAGTGCTCCGGTCCAGCAGGATCCTGAAGGGCTGCGGATGGAGACCGGTCTCCTGCCAAGCATGGAGAACCGTGCTGGCTCCCACTTCAAGCCAGAGCCCAGGAGGGATGGTGAAGGAGCACGGCATGTAAGGCTCCAGCCTTGGAATCAACCTTAACAGCACCGCCGACACAATGGGGTGAGAAGGGACATGCCGGGGGTCCAGGCTTGGACCCGCTTTTCTTCAAACTCTTTCCAAAAACGAAAAATCAGATGAGAATGCATGTGTGGATGTATGCCTCCTGAACACAAAGCGATAAACTGGCTAGATCTGGTTCTCCAGGGGGTGTATAAGCTCAGAGGGAGGAGCTACACTTTTGAGTGTAGTACTTTGTGTGTCCTCCGGAGGCAGAAGCTATACACCCAATGTCTGGGTCTCCTATAGGAACGATAAAGAAAAAGGACGTTGCCATGAAAACGTCTTTACATAAACTATGGGAAGTGTCACCGAAGACCACTGGCATAGTGCTCCACTGTATACTGTGCCACCATAATACTGTGCCACCATAATACTGTGCCACCATAATACTGTGCACCCACATTACTGTGCCCCCATATTACTGTGCCCCCATATTACTGTGTTACTTCCGCTCCAGGAAGCTCCTTCTGTCACAACTCTGCTCGCGCTGAGCACAGACCAGAAGAAGCTGCCAGGAGCAGAGGTCTAAGGTGAGTACATGCAGGCAGGGAGCGGTGATCGCAGCTGACATTAGTACAATACCAGGCTCAGGCTGCATATCACCACTCCCCGCCGCAAATACTCACCACGGACCTCGGCTCCTGGCAGTTTCTCCTGTCAGCCTGGTGACTTGGCAGCTCCTCCAGTTAGCGCACAAAGCGGTGACATGAGGAGCTGCTGGGAGCGGAGGTCCGAGGTGAGTACATGCGGTGGGGAGCGGTGATCATAGCCTGCCATGTATAGTACAATACCAGGCTCAGGCTGCAGATCATTGCTCACTGCCGTGCTCAGGGGGAAAGTGGAGCACACAGTATACACTGTGGGCCCCATAGAGATTGGGGCGATCTCCTCCCAGAGCTCTGATAGAACAGCCCAGGGGGCATATCCAGATCACAGTAGGAAGTAGCTACAGTGCAGGAGATAGGGTTGGATGACAACTATTATCTCTCTGCACAGTAGCTGCTGTATTTGAGGTGTAACTGTCGTTACGCACTGCACATCCAAGATGGCAGCCCCACTGTTTCAGTAAAGAAGGGAATTTTGTTTACTTACCGTAAATTCCTTTTCTTCTAGCTCCAATTGGGAGACCCAGACAAATGGGGTGTATAGCCTCCGGAGGCCACACAAAGTATTACACTAAAAGTGTAAAGCCCCTCCCCTTCTGCCTATACACCCCCCGTGCTCCCACGGGCTCCTCAGTTTTGGTGCAAAAGCAAGAAGTAGGAAAAAATTATAAACTGGTTTAAAGTAAATTCAATCCGAAGGAATATCGGAGAACTGAAACCATTCAACATGAACAACATGTGTACACAAAAAAACAGGGGCGGGTGCTGGGTCTCCCAATTGGAGCTAGAAGAAAAGGAATTTACGGTAAGTAAACAAAATTCCCTTCTTCTTTGTCGCTCCATTGGGAGACCCAGACGATTGGGACGTCCAAAAGCTGTCCCTGGGTGGGTAAAGAATACCTCATGTTAGAGCTGCAAGACAGCCCTCCCCTATATGGAGGCAACTGCCGCCTGCAGGACTCTTCTACCTAGGCTGGCGTCCGCCGAAGCGTAGGTATGCACCTGATAATGTTTGGTGAAAGTGTGCAGACTCGACCAGGTAGCTGCCTGGCACACCTGTTGAGCCGTAGCCTGGTGTCGCAATGCCCAGGACGCACCCACGGCTCTGGTAGAATGGGCCTTCAGCCCTGATGGAACCGGAAGCCCAGCAGAACGGTAGGCTTCAAGAATTGGTTCTTTGATCCATCGAGCCAGGGTGGCTTTGGAAGCCTGCGACCCTTTGCGCTTGCCCGCGACAAGGACAAAGAGTGCATCCGAGCGGCGCAGGGGCGCCGTGCGGGAAATGTAGATTCTGAGTGCTCTCACCAGATCTAACAAATGTAAATCCTTCTCATACCGATGAACTGCATGAGGACAAAACGAAGGCAAAGAGATATCCTGATTAAGATGAAAAGAGGATACCACCTTCGGGAGAAACTCCTGAATGGGGCGCAGCACTACCTTGTCCTGGTGGAAGACCAGGAAGGGAGCCTTGCATGATAGCGCTGCCAGCTCAGACACTCTCCGAAGAGATGTGATCGCTACCAGAAAAACCACTTTCTGTGATAGTCTAGAAAGTGAAACCTCCCTCAGAGGCTCGAAGGGCGGCTTCTGGAGGGCAACTAGTACCCTGTTCAGATCCCATGGATCTAACGGCCGCTTGTACGGGGGTACGATATGGCAAACCCCCTGTAGGAACGTGCGCACCTTAGGAAGGCGTGCCAAACGCCTCTGAAAAAAGACGGATAGCGCCGAGACCTGACCTTTAAGGGAGCCGAGCGACAAACCTTTTTCTAACCCAGATTGCAGGAAAGAAAGAAAGGTAGACAATGCAAATGGCCAGGGAGACACTCCCTGAGCAGAGCACCAGGATAAGAATATCCTCCACGTTCTGTGGTAGATCTTAGCGGACGTGGGCTTCCTAGCCTGTCTCATGGTGGCAACGACCCCTTGGGATAATCCTGAAGACGCTAGGATCCAGGACTCAATGGCCACACAGTCAGGTTCAGGGCCGCAGAATTCCGATGGAAAAACGGCCCTTGGGACAGTAAGTCTGGTCGGTCTGGTAGTGCCCACGGTTGGCCGACCGTGAGCTGCCACAGATCCGGATACCACGCCCTCCTCGGCCAGTCTGGAGCGACGAGTATGACGCGGCTGCAATCGGATCTGATCTTGCGTAGCACTCTGGGCAAGAGTGCCAGAGATGGAAACACATAAGGGAGCCGGAACTGCGACCAATCTTGCACTAGGGCGTCTGCCGCCAGCGCTCTTTGATCGCGAGACCGTGCCATGAAGGTTGGGACCTTGTTGTTGTGCCGGGACGCCATGAGGTCGACGTCCGGCCTTCCCCATCGGCGACAGATTTCCTGAAACGCGTCTGGGTGAAGGGACCATTCCCCTGCGTCCATGCCCTGGCGACTGAGGAAGTCTGCTTCCCAGTTTTCTACGCCGGGGATGTGAACTGCGGATATGGTGGAGGCCGTGGCTTCCACCCACATCAGAATCCGCCGGACTTCCTGGAAGGCTTGCCGACTGCGTGTCCCCCCTTGGTGGTTGATGTATGCCACCGCTGTGGAGTTGTCCGACTGAATTCGGATCTGCCTTCCTTCCAGCCACTGCTGGAAGGCTAGTAGGGCAAGATACACTGCTCTGATTTCCAGAACATTGATCTGAAGGGTGGACTCCTGCTGAGTCCACGTACCCTGAGCCCTGTGGTGGAGAAAAACTGCTCCCCACCCTGACAGACTCGCGTCTGTCGTGACCACCGCCCAAGACGGTGGTAGGAAGGATCTTCCCTGTGATAATGAGGTGGGAAGAAGCCACCACTGCAGAGAGTCCTTGGCCGTCTGGGAAAGGGAGACTTTCCTGTCCAGGGATTTTGACTTCCCGTCCCATTGGCGGAGAATGTCCAATTGAAGTGGGCGCAGATGAAACTGCGCAAACGGAACCGCCTCCATTGCCGCCACCATCTTCCCGAGGAAGTGCATGAGGCGTCTTAAGGAGTGCGACTGATCTTGAAGGAGAGCCTGCACCCCAGTCTGTAGAGACCGCTGCTTGTCCAGCGGAAGCTTCACTATCGCTGAGAGAGTATGAAACTCCATGCCAAGATACGTTAGTGACTGGGTCGGTGACAGATTTGACTTTGAGAAGTTGATGATCCACCCGAACGTCTGGAGAGTCTCCAGTGCAACAGTCAAGCTGAGTTGGCATGCCTCTTGAGAGGGTGCCTTGACCAGTAGATCGTCCAAGTAAGGGATCACAGAGTGTCCCTGAGAGTGCAAGACTGCTACCACTGCCGCCATGACCTTGGTGAAAACCCGTGGGGCTGTCGCGAGACCAAATGGCAGAGCTACGAACTGAAGATGGTCGTCTCCTATCACGAAGCGTAGAAAGCGTTGGTGCTCTGTAGCAATCGGCACGTGGAGATAAGCATCCTTGATGTCTATTGATGCTAGGAAATCTCCTTGAGACATTGAGGCAATGACTGAGCGGAGGGATTCCATCCGGAACCGCCTGGCGTTCACATGCTTGTTGAGCAGTTTTAGGTCCAGAACAGGACGGAATGAGCCGTCCTTTTTTGGCACCACAAAGAGATTGGAGTAAAAACCTTGACCTTGTTCCTGAAGAGGAACAGGGACCACCACTCCATCTGCTCTTAGAGAACTCACCGCCTGCAGAAGGGCATCTGCTCGGTCGGGATGTGGGGAAGTTCTGAAGAACCGAGGCGGAGGCCGAGAACTGAACTCTATCCTGTACCCGTGAGACAAAATGTCTGTTACCCACCGGTCTTTGACCTGTGGCAGCCAAATGTCGCAAAAGCGGGAGAGCCTGCCACCGACCGAGGATGCGGAGGGAGGCGGCCGAAAGTCATGAGGCAGCCGCCTTGGAAGCGGTACCTCCGGTTGCTTTCTTGGGGCGTGAGTGAGCCCGCCAGGAATCAGAGCTTCTTTGCTCTTTCTGAGTCCCTTTGGACGAGGAGAATTGGGACTTGCCCGAGCCTCGAAAGGACCGAAACCTTGACTGCCACTTCCTCTGTGGAGGTTTGCTTGATCTGGGCTGGGGTAAGGAGGAGTCCTTACCTTTGGACTGTTTAATGATTTCCGCCAATTGCTCACCAAACAGTCTGTCTCCAGATAATGGCAAGCTGGTTAAACATTTTTTAGAAGCAGAATCTGCTTTCCATTCCTTTAACCACAAGGCCCTGCGCAAAACTACAGAGTTGGCGGATGACATTGAGGTACGGCTCGTAGAGTCCAGTACCGCATTGATAGCGTAGGTCGCAAACGCAGACATTTGCGTAGTTAGGGACGCCACTTGCGGCACTGCTGGACGTATGAGAGAGTCCACCTGTGCCAGACCAGCTGAAATAGCTTGGAGCGCCCACACGGCCGCGAATGCTGGAGCAAACGACGCGCCGATAGCTTCATAGACAGATTTCAACCAAAGGTCCATCTGTCTGTCATTGGCATCTTTAAGTGAAGCCCCATCCTCCACTGCAACTATGGATCTAGCTGCAAGCCTGGATATTGGAGGGTCCACTTTTGGACACTGGGTCCAGCGTTTGACCACGTCAGGGGGAAAAGGATAACGTGTATCCTTAAGGCGTTTAGAAAAACGCTTGTCCGGATAAGTATTGTGTTTCTGGATGGATTCTCTGAAGTCAGAGTGGTCCAGAAAAGTACTCAATTTACGCTTGGGATACAGGAAATGGAATTTCTCCTGCTGTGCAGCTGCCTCCTCTGCAGAAGGGGCTGGGGGAGAAATATCCAACAGCCTATTGATGGCCGCTATAAGGTCATTTACCATGGCGTCACCATCTGGCGTATCAAAATTGAGTGCGGCGTCAGGACAAGACTCCTGATCACCCACCTCTGAACCATCATATAGGGACCCTTCTCGCTGAGACCCTGATCCGCGTGATGACGTGGAGGGTCTCTCCCAGCGAGCTTAGGCGGACTGGGACTGTCATCGGAGTCAGAGCCCTCAGCCTGTGATGCTTGGGACCCCCTTGAAGTACGGATTAGTTCCAACTGAGGGGGACCGGGGAACATAGACACAGCAGTGTCTATGGTCTGAGCAACTGGCCTGGACTGCAAGGTCTCCAGGATTTTTGTCATAGTCACAGACATTTTATCAGCAAAGACTGCAAATTCTGTCCCCGTCACCGGGGCAGGGTTCACAGGCGTCTCTGCCTGGGCTACCACCACAATAGGCTCTGGCTGACGAAGTGCCACTGGGACTGAACATTGCACACAATGAGAGTCGTTGGAGCCTGCTGGTAGATTAGCCCCACATGCTGTACAAGCCGTGTATACAGCCCGTGCCTTGGCACCCTTGCGTTTTGCGGATGACATGCTGTTGTCTCCTCAAAGCAATATAGGGTGTACAGCCAAGAAGCGACCTTACAGTGCAGTATATAAATATATCTGGTACAGCGAAAAATATAACACTGTGGCACTAGTGGGGCCGCACGTATGTGCTGCTTACCGCCCGCTTAGCGCGGGTGTGTGGTCGCCAGAAACCCCTAGCCTGGGTCCCCCAGAGCCTGCGTCCGTTCTCCAGCCAGACTGCATGTGTATAATGGCTGCCGGCGTCCTGGGGAGCTGCAAGCCTGGGGGCGGGCCTAGGGCGTGCACAGAGAAAAAGCGCGAAGCCTGTGTCCTACTGTGCTCAGTGAGAGGGCTGGAGCATGTAAATCGTGCTCCAGCCCTCGGCGCTGCCGATTGAACAACGTCTCTCCCCTACCCTGATTGACAGGGTGGGGGGCGTTAACGAAGCGGAGCTAGGCCGCAGAAGACCGGGGACTAAAGTTAGAAGCGCCGCCGCCGTAAAAGCGCGGTCGGCGCGTCCCCGGCGCACTACAAGTCGCAGCTGCGCCGCCGCTCCAGGGGCGGTCGGCGCGGCGATCCACACACATAAAGTCCCCCAGTAATCTGCGGGGACTATAAGCCCAGCGCACAGCGCTACAGTCCCCGGCGCACTAGCACACCCAGCAAGCCTGGGGTGTGCGTGGCCTGCCATACGGGGACACAGAGTACCTGAAAGTTGCAGGGCCTTGTCCCTGAACGGCACTCCCGCTCCACATCCAGCAGGTTCTATGGGTCTGTGGATGGAGCCCGGCCTCAGGGCTTGGTGGCCGGTAAGATCCCACTTCCTCAGAGCCCCTCAGGGGGATGGGGAAGGAAAACAGCATGTGGGCTCCAGCCTCCGTACCCGCAATGGGTACCTCAACCTTACAAACCACAAGTGGGGTAAGAAGGGAGCATGCTGGGGGCCCTATATGGGCCCTCTTTTCTTCCATCCGATATAGTCAGCAGCTACTGCTGACTAAACAGTGGAGCTATGCGTGGATGTCTGACCTCCTTCGCACAAAGCAGAAAACTGGTGAGCCAGTGATCCCACTGGGGGTGTATAGCCAGAAGGGGAGGGGCCTTACACTTTTTGGTGTAATTGCTTTGTGTGGCCTCCGGAGGCAGTGCTATACACCCAATCGTCTGGGTCTCCCAATGGAGCGCCGAAGAAAATAATTATAAACTGGTTTAACTTCAATCCGAAGGAAACTCGGAGAACTGAAACCATTCAACATGAACAACATGTGTACACAAAAAAACAGGGGCGGGTGCTGGGTCTCCCAATTAGAGCTAGAAGAAAAGGAATTTACGGTAAGTAAACAAAATTCCCTTCTTCTTTTTCGCTCTATTGGGAGACCCAGACAATTGGGACGTCCAAAAGCAGTCCCTGGGTGGGTAAAATAATACCTCGTAAGAGAGCCGTAAAACGGCCCTTTCCTACAGGTGGGCAACCGCCGCCTGAAGGACTCGTCCACCTAGGCTGGCATCCGCCGCAGCATAGGTATGCACCTGATAGTGCTTCGTGAAAGTGTGCAGGCTCGACCAGGTAGCCGCCTGACACACCTGTTGAGCCGCAGCCTGGTGCCTCAAAGCCCAGGACGCTCCCACGGCTCTGGTAGAATGGGCCTTCAGCCCTGAGGGAACCGGAAGCCCAGCCGAACGGTAAGCTTCGATAATTGGCTCCTTGATCCACCGAGCCAGGGTTGATTTGGAAGCCTGTGACCCTTTACGCTGGCCAGCGACAAGGACAAAGAGTGCATCCGAGCGGCGCAGGGGCGCCGTACGAGAAATGTAGAGTCTGAGTGCTCTCACCAGATCTAACAAGTGCAAATCCTTTTCACATTGGTGAACTGGATGAGGATAAATAGAGGGTAAGGAAATATCCTGATTGAGATGAAAGGGGGATACCACCTTAGGGAGAAACTCCGGAACCGGACGTAGAACCACCTTGTCCTGGTGAAAAACCAGAAAAGGGGCTTTGCACGACAACGCTGCTAGCTCAGACACTCTCCAAAGTGAAGTGACTGCTACTAGAAAAACCACTTTCTGCGAAAGGCGTGAGAGAGAAATATCTCTCATTGGCTCGAATGGTGGTTTCTGAAGAACCATCAGCACCCTGTTTAGATCCCAGGGTTCTAACGGCCGCTTGTAAGGTGGAACGATGTGACAAACTCCCTGCAGGAACGTGCGTACCTGTGGAAGTCTAGCTAGGCGCTTCTGGAAAAACACAGAGAGCGCTGAAACTTGTCCCTTAAGGGAACCGAGCGACAAACCCTTTTCCCGTCCAGATTGAAGGAAGGACAGGAAAGTAGGTAATGCAAATGGCCAGGGAGAAAAACCCTGAGCAGAGCACCACGACAGGAAAATTTTCCACGTCCTGTGATAAATCTTGGCGGACGTTGGTTTCCTAGCCTGTCTCATAGTGGCAATGACTTCTTGAGATAACCCTGAAGACGCTAGGATCCAGGACTCAATGGCCACACAGTCAGGTTGAGGGCCGCAGAATTCAGATGGAAAAACGGCCCTTGAGACAGCAAGTCTGGTCGGTCTGGTAGTGCCCACGGTTGGCCGACCGTGAGATGCCACAGATCCGGGTACCACGACCTCCTCGGCCAGTCTGGAGCGACGAGGATGGCGCGGCGGCAGTCGGCCCTGATCTTGCGTAACACTCTGGGCAACAGTGCCAGCGGAGGAAACACATAAGGGAGCTGAAACTGCGACCGATCCTGAACTAAGGCGTCTGCCGCCAGAGCTCTGGGATCTTGAGACCGTGCCATGAACGTTGGTACCTTGTTGTTGTGCCGGGACGCCATGAGGTCGACGTCCGGCACCCCCCAGCGGCAACAGATCTCCTGAAACACGTCCGGGTGAAGGGACCATTCCCCTGCGTCCATGCCCTGGCGACTGAGATAATCTGCTTCCCAGTTTTCCACGCCTGGGATGTGAACTGCGGATATGGTGGAGGCCGTGGCTTCCACCCACATCAAAATCCGCCGGACTTCCTGGAAGGCTTGTCGACTGCGTGTGCCGCCTTGGTGGTTGATGTATGCCACCGCTGTAGATTTGTCCGACTGAATTCGGATCTGCTTGCCTTCCAGCCACTGCTGGAACGCTTTCAGGGCAAGATACACTGCCCGAATTTCCAGAACATTGATCTGAAGCGAGGACTCTTGCCGGGTCCACGTACCCTGAGTCCTGTGGTGGAGAAAAAACCGCTCCCCACCCTGACAGACTTGCGTCCGTCGTGACTACTTCCCAGGATGGGGGTAGGAAGGATTTCCCCTTCGACAATGAAGTGGGAAGAAGCCACCACCGAAGGGAAGCTTTGGTCGCCTGAGAGAGGGAGACGGTCCTGTCGAGGGACGTCGGCTTCCTGTCCCATTTGCGTAGGATGTCCCATTGAAGAGGACGCAGGTGAAACTGCGCGAAAGGGACTGCTTCCATTGCTGCCACCATCTTCCCCAGGAAGTGCATGAGGCGCCTCAAGGGGTGTGACTGGCCTTGAAGGAGAGATTGTACCCCTGTCTGTAGTGACCGCTGCTTGATCAGCGGAAGCTTCACTATCGCTGAGAGGGTATGAAACTCCATGCCAAGGTATGTGAGCGATTGGGCCGGTGTCAGATTTGACTTTGGAAAATTGATGATCCACCCGAAACTCTGGAGAGTCTCCAGGGTAGCGTCGAGGCTGTGTTGGCATGCCTCAAGAGAGGGTGCCTTGATCAACAGATCGTCCAAGTACGGGATCACCGAGTGACCCTGAGAATGGAGGACCGCTACTACAGTAGCCATAACCTTGGTGAAAACCCGTGGGGCTGTTGCCAGGCCGAATGGCAGTGCCACGAACTGCAGGTGTTCGTTTCCTATGGCGAAGCGCAAGAAGCGCTGGTGCTCTGGGGCAATCGGAACGTGGAGATAAGCATCTTTGATATCGATCGATGCAAGGAAATCTCCTTGGGACATTGAGGCGATGACGGAGCGAAGGGATTCCATCCGGAACCGCCTGGTCTTTACGTGTTTGTTGAGAAGTTTCAGGTCTAGGACAGGACGGAAAGACCCGTCCTTCTTTGGGACCACAAACAAGTTGGAGTAAAAACCGTGGCCCTGTTGATGAAGAGGAACAGGGACCACCACTCCTTCTGCCTTCAGAGTGCCCAGCGCCTGCAGAAGAGCCTCGGCTCTCTCGGGAGGCGGAGAAGACCTGAAGAATCGAGTCGGGGGACGAGAGATGAACTCTATCTTGTAACCGTGAGACAGAATGTCTCTCACCCAGCGGTCTTTTATTTGTGGCAGCCAGGTGTCGCAAAAGCGGGAGAGCCTGCCACCGACCGAGGATGCTACTAGAGGAGGTAGAAGTCATGAGGCAGCCGCTTTGTTAGCGGTGCTCCCAATGGCCTTTTTAGGACGTGACTTAGACCGCCATGCATCAGAGTTCCTTTGTTCTTTCTGAGACCTTTTGGACGAGGAGAATTGGGACCTGCCCGCGCCCCGAAAGGACCGAAACCTCGACTGCCCTCTCTTCTGTTGGGAGAGGTTCTGCTTGGGCTGGGGTAAGGATGTATCCTTTCCCTTGGATTGTTTGATGATTTCATCCAGGCGCTCGCCAAAGAGCCTGTCGCCAGAAATTGGCAAACCGGTTAAACGCTTTTTTGGAAGCGGAAGCTGCCTTCCACTCCCGTAGCCACAAGGCCCTGCGGACTACTACCGAATTGGCGGTCGCAACTGCCGTACGGCTCACAGAGTCCAGGACAGCATTCATAGCGTAAGACGCAATTGCCGAGGTCTGGGAGGTAATGGAAGCCACTTGTGGCGCGGCCGCTTCAATTTTCGCTTGACCTGCTGATATAGCTTGTAGCGCCCATACGGCTGCGAATGCTGGGGCAAAAGAAGCTCCGATAGCTTCATAGATGGATTTCATCCAGAGCTCCATCTGCCTGTCAGTGGCATCTTTAAGCGAGGCCCCATCTTCCACTGCAAGTATGGATCTAGCCGCCAGTCTGGAGATTGGAGGATCCACTTTGGGACATTGAATCCAACCTTTAACCACTTCCGGGGGAAAAGGATAACGTGTATCCTTAAGGCGCTTAGAGAAACGCTTATCCGGACAAGCATGGTGATTCTGGATTGCCTCTCTGAAATCAGAGTGGTCTAGAAACATACTCTGTGTACGCTTGGGGAACCTGAAGCGAAATTTCTCCTGCTGAGAATCAGACTCCTCCGCCGGAGGGGCTGAGGGAAGAATATCCAGCAACTGATGAATGGATGCAATAAGATCATTCACTATGGCGTCCCCGTCTGGAGAATTAAGATTGAGAGCGCTCCCAGGATCAGAATCCTGATCAGCTGTTTCCGCATCATCAACCAGAGAATCCCCCCGCTGAGACCCTAAACAATATGATGTCGAGGGAAATTCTAAGCGGGCTCGCTTAGACGATCTGGGGCTAGGTTCTAAGTCCGAACCCTCCGTCTGGGATGTATGAGATACCCCGTGAGGACATTGTTGGTCCAACTGAGGGGGGTCAGGGAACAATGATTCAACAGAGTCCCTTTGCTGAGATACCGGTCTGGACTGCAAGGCTTCTAGTATCTTAGCCATAGTCTCAGAGAGTTGATCCTTAAAGGCTGCAAACTCAGTCCCCGTCACCTGGACAGTGTCAACAGGTGGCTCCCCCTGGGCCCCTCTTAGCAGAGGATCCGGCTGAGGAAGTGTCACAGGGGTCGAACACTGTACACAATGAGGGTCAGTGGAACCTGCCTGTAGCTGGGTCTTACATGCGGCGCAGGCAACATAATAAGCCTGTGTTTTGGCACCCCTGCCTTTTATGGGCGCCATGCTATAGTTTTCCCTGAGTAACACAATAGGGTATATAGCCAGAAAGAACTGTGCTCATACAGTGTAAATTATATACAGTACACAAATAATGTACCCATACAATACAGCACCATGGGGCTAGCACCACATGTGCTGTTTACCAGCCGCCTAAGCGGTTGTGAGGCCACCAGAGACCGTGTCTGGGTCTCCCATGAATATGTCCCTCTCTGCAGCGTCGGTGGAGCTGACAGGAATGACTGCAGCGTCCTGACGAGCTGAGGAAGCTGTGGGCGTGGCCTAGAAAGAGCGCGAAACGGGCGCTCATACTGTGTACAGTGAGGGGAGTGGAGCATGTAAATCATACTCCAGCCCTCATTGCTGCTCGCTCCGTGCAGCGTCCCGCCTTTCCCCTGCCTGTCAGGGCTCAGGGCGGGAGAAAAAAAGGGAAACTAGGCCGCAATGAAGCCGGGGACTGTAGTAATAAACGCGGCCGCCGTAAAAGCGCGGTCGCGTGAAAGTCCCCGGCGAACTACAAGTCCCAGCCGCGCCGCAGTGTCCCGTGGCAACGGCGGTCAGTGCGGTAGCCCTTACATATAAACACACTCAGCGACGCTGAGTGTGTAATGGCACATATAGACCCGGTCAGCGCCGCGGTCCCCGGTGCACTAGCACACCCAGCAAAGCTGAGGTGATGCCGTGCGCGGTCCCCCATAGGGATACAGAGTACCTTTAAGATGCAGGGCCATGTCCCCTGAACGTATCGGCTCCTATCCATCAGGCTCCACAGGAGTTGTGGGATTGAAGCCCGGTCTCAGTGCCTGGAGACCGATAAGATCCCACTTCACCCAGAGCCCTAAGGGGGATGGGGAAGGAAAAACAGCATGTGGGCTCCAGCCGCCGTACCCGCAATGGATACCTCAACCTTAACAACACCGCCGACAAAAGTGGGGTGAGAAGGGAGCATGCTGGGGGCCCTATATGGGCCCACTTTTCTTCCATCCGACCTAGTCAGCAGCTGCTGCTGACTAATCTGTGGAGCTGTGCTGTGCGTGTCTGACCTCCTTCGCACAAAGCAAAAAACTGAGCAGCCCGTGGGAGCACGGGGGGTGTATTGGCAGAAGGGGAGGGGCCTAACACTTTTAAGTGTAGTACTTTGTGCGGCCTCCGGAGGCATAGCCTATACACCCAATTGTCTGGGTCTCCCAATAGAGCGAAAAAGAAAAGCAGGAATCCATTAGTAATAATACATCATTCTCTAGAACACTCACTGTAGGAAAGGAAGAGTTGCTCCCCCTAGTGGATCCTGGCCCACTGCGCCTATACAGCAAAGTTCTGCTAGATACCTGTGAAGATAGAAAACATATAGAACTGGCTGCCCAAATAAAAAATATAAATTGTAAATAAAAAGTCAGACCCCAGCAGAAATTCCTTCCTGCATTCTCCATTCTAAAGCGAAGCTCCTGTTTATGCGACATCAAGAAAAAGAAAACCTTCTGCCAACCTGAAGAACTCGGATAGTATACATGGTATCATTTCATGGATTACACGAACGGCTCAAAAACTAAATACTAGAGCCCTGTGATTCCCATAATGTGTGCCTGCCAGTTGTTTGCTTACCCTTTGTCATTCCTCTTTCTATCCTCTTCTCTACATTTGTGTTTAACCATTATACTATTATACTGCTGAGGTTTTTTTTTATTGAACCCCCCTGTATGTACATTATATATATATATATATATATATATATATATATACACCCACACACATACATATATATATATATTACACATACATACATACTAGCTGTTCTCAGCGAGCTAACGCTTGGCTCAAGGGTATACAGATCTCCTCCCCCCCAAGGGTATACAGCTCACATCCCTGGTATATAGCTCCCCCCAAATGTTTACAGCTGTCCTCCTCCCCCAAGGGTATACAGCTGTCCTCCTCCCCCAAGGGTATACAGCTGTCCTTCCCCCAAAGGGTATATAGCTCTCCTTCCAAGGTAAACAGCTCCCTTCCCCCCAAGGGGTATACAACTCCCCCCAAGGGTATACAACTCCCCTCCCCCAAGGGTATACAGCTTTCCCCCAAGGGTATACAGGTTCCCTCCTCCCAAGGATATACAGCTCTCCACCCTAAGGGTATACAGCTTTCCTCTCCAAGAGTATACAGCTCTCCCCCTAGGGTATACAGCTCTCCCCCCAAGGGTATAAAGCTCTCCCCCTCAAGTGTATACAGCTCACCTCCCTGGTATATAGCTCCCCCCCAAAGGTATTCAGCTCTTATCCTCAAGGATATACAGGTCTCCTCCCTCCCAAGGGTATACAGCTCACCTCCCTAGTATAAAGCTCCCCCCAAAGGTATACAGACTGTCCTTCCACAAGGGATATACAGCTCCTCTCCCCCCAAGGGTATACAGCTCTCTTTCCCCCAAAAGGGTATACAGCTCGAAGGCAAGTTAGTGTCAAAGTAGCAAGACGTCAGCCACATTAATACACTATAGTGATTTTTGAAGGGAGACTCTAAGTCATCTAGTTCAACCTGTAGCCTAACATGTTGATCCAGAGGAAGGCAAAAAAAAACCCCCAATGTGGCAAACAAGTTCCAATGGGGAAAAAATTTCCTTCCTGACTCTACATCCGGCAATCAGACTAGTTCCCTGGATCAATACCCTGTCATAAAATCTAATATACATAACTGGTAATATTACATTTTTCAAGAAAGGCGTCCAGGCTCTGCTTAAATGTTAGTAGTGAATCACTCATTACAACATCATGTGGCAGAGAGTTCCATAGTCTCACTGCTCGTACAGTAAAGAATCCTCGTCTGTGATTATGATTAAACCTTCTTTCCTCAAGACGTAGTGGATGCCCCCGTGTTCCAGTCGCAGGCCTTGGTGTAAAAAGATCTTTGGAAAGGTCTCTGTACTGTCCCTCATATATTTATGGTTCCCCCAATGCAGATTAGATTTATTGTAATGCCAGAGTCTCATCATATTATTACTGTTGTCCCCTGATGTACACAGCAGTCACAGTGGATCCTACCTGATGCACACAGCAGAGTCACAGTGGATCCTACATGATGCACACAGCAGAGTCACAGTGTATCCTACATGATTCACACAGCAGGGTCACAGTGTATCCTACATGATTCACACAGCAGAGTCACAGTGTATCCTACATGATTCACACAGCAGAGTCACAGTGTATCCTACATGATGCACACAGCAGAGTCACAGTGTATCCTACATGATGCACACAGCAGAGTCACAGTGTATCCTACATGATGCACACAGCAGAGTCACAGTGTATCCTACATGATGCACACAGCAGAGTCACAGTGTATCCTACGTGATGCACACAGCAGAGTCACAGTGTATCCTACATGATGCACACAGCAGAGTCACAGTGTATCCTACATGATGCACACAGCAGAGTCACAGTGTATCCTACGTGATGCACACAGCAGAGTCACAGTGTATCCTACGTGATGCACACAGCAGAGTCACAGTGTATCCTACATGATGCACACAGCAGAGTCACAGTGTATCCTACATGATGCACACAGCAGAGTCACAGTGTATCCTACATGATGCACACAGCAGAGTCACAGTGTATCCTACGTGATGCACACAGCAGAGTCACAGTGTATCCTACGTGATGCACACAGCAGAGTCACAGTGTATCCTACATGATTCACACAGCAGAGTCACAGTGTATCCTACATGATTCACACAGCAGAGTCACAGTGTATCCTACATGATGCACACAGCAGAGTCACAGTGTATCCTACATGATTCACACAGCAGAGTCACAGTGTATCCTACATGATGCACACAGCAGAGTCACAGTGTATCCTACCTGATGCACACAGCAGAGTCACAGTGTATCCTACATGATGCACACAGCAGAGTCACAGTGTATCCTACATGATGCACACAGCAGAGTCACAGTGTATCCTACGTGATGCACACAGCAGAGTCACAGTGTATCCTACGTGATGCACACAGCAGTCACAGTGTATCCTACATGATGCACACAGCAGAGTCACAGTGTATCCTACATGATGCACACAGCAGAGTCACAGTGTATCCTACCTGATGCACACAGCAGAGTCACAGTGTATCCTACATAATGCACACAGCAGAGTCACAGTGTATCCTACATGATGCACACAGCAGAGTCACAGTGTATCCTACATGATGCACACAGCAGAGTCACAGTGTATCCTACCTGATGCACACAGCAGAGTCACAGTGTATCCTACATGATGCACACAGCAGAGTCACAGTGTATCCTACCTGATGCACACAGCAGAGTCACAGTGTATCCTACATGATGCACACAGCAGAGTCACAGTGTATCCTACGTGATGCACACAGCAGAGTCACAGTGTATCCTACATGATGCACACAGCAGAGTCACAGTGTATCCTACATGATGCACACAGCAGAGTCACAGTGTATCCTACGTGATGCACACAGCAGAGTCACAGTGTATCCTACATGATGCACACAGCAGAGTCACAGTGTATCCTACATGATTCACACAGCAGAGTCACAGTGTATCCTACATGATGCACACAGCAGAGTCACAGTGTATCCTACATCATGCACACAGCAGAGTCACAGTGTATCCTACATGATGCACACAGCAGAGTCACAGTGTATCCTACATGATGCACACAGCAGAGTCACAGTGTATCCTACGTGATGCACACAGCAGAGTCACAGTGTATCCTACATGATGCACACAGCAGAGTCACAGTGTATCCTACATGATGCACACAGCAGAGTCACAGTGTATCCTACGTGATGCACACAGCAGAGTCACAGTGTATCCTACGTGATGCACACAGCAGAGTCACAGTGTATCCTACATGATGCACACAGCAGAGTCACAGTGTATCCTACATGATGCACACAGCAGAGTCACAGTGTATCCTACATGATGCACACAGCAGAGTCACAGTGTATCCTACATGATGCACACAGCAGAGTCACAGTGTATCCTACGTGATGCACACAGCAGAGTCACAGTGTATCCTACGTGATGCACACAGCAGAGTCACAGTGTATCCTACGTGATTCACACAGCAGAGTCACAGTGTATCCTACATGATTCACACAGCAGAGTCACAGTGTATCCTACATGATGCACACAGCAGAGTCACAGTGTATCCTACATGATTCACACAGCAGAGTCACAGTGTATCCTACATGATGCACACAGCAGAGTCACAGTGTATCCTACCTGATGCACACAGCAGAGTCACAGTGTATCCTACATGATGCACACAGCAGAGTCACAGTGTATCCTACATGATGCACACAGCAGAGTCACAGTGTATCCTACGTGATGCACACAGCAGAGTCACAGTGTATCCTACGTGATGCACACAGCAGTCACAGTGTATCCTACATGATGCACACAGCAGAGTCACAGTGTATCCTACATGATGCACACAGCAGAGTCACAGTGTATCCTAACCTGATGCACACAGCAGAGTCACAGTGTATCCTACATGATGCACACAGCAGAGTCACAGTGTATCCTACATGATGCACACAGCAGAGTCACAGTGTATCCTACATGATGCACACAGCAGAGTCACAGTGTATCCTACCTGATGCACACAGCAGAGTCACAGTGTATCCTACATGATGCACACAGCAGAGTCACAGTGTATCCTACATGATGCACACAGCAGAGTCACAGTGTATCCTACATGATTCACACAGCAGAGTCACAGTGTATCCTACATGATTCACACAGCAGAGTCACAGTGTATCCTACATGATGCACACAGCAGAGTCACAGTGTATCCTACATGATTCACACAGCAGAGTCACAGTGTATCCTACATGATGCACACAGCAGAGTCAGTGTATCCTACATGATGCACACAGCAGAGTCACAGTGTATCCTACATGATGCACACAGCAGAGTCACAGTGTATCCTACATGATGCACACAGCAGAGTCACAGTGTATCCTACATGATGCACACAGCAGAGTCACAGTGTATCCTACATGATGCACACAGCAGAGTCACAGTGTATCCTACGTGATGCACACAGCAGAGTCACAGTGTATCCTACGTGATGCACACAGCAGTCACAGTGTATCCTACATGATGCACACAGCAGAGTCACAGTGTATCCTACATGATGCACACAGCAGAGTCACAGTGTATCCTACCTGATGCACACAGCAGAGTCACAGTGTATCCTACCTGATGCACACAGAAGAGTCACAGTGTAACCTACATGATGCACACAGCAGAGTCACAGTGTATCCTACATGATGCACACAGCAGAGTCACAGTGTATCCTACATGATGCACACAGCAGAGTCACAGTGTATCCTACCTGATGCACACAGCAGAGTCACAGTGTATCCTACATGATGCACACAGCAGAGTCACAGTGTATCCTACCTGATGCACACAGCAGAGTCAGTGTATCCTACCTGATGCACACAGCAGAGTCACAGTGTATCCTACCTGATGCACACAGCAGAGTCACAGTGTATCCTACATGATGCACACAGCAGAGTCACAGTGTATCCTACGTGATGCACACAGCAGAGTCACAGTGTATCCTACGTGATGCACACAGCAGAGTCACAGTGTATCCTACATGATGCACACAGCAGAGTCACAGTGTATCCTACATGATGCACACAGCAGAGTCACAGTGTATCCTACATGATGCACACAGCAGAGTCACAGTGTATCCTACGTGATGCACACAGCAGAGTCACAGTGTATCCTACATGATTCACACAGCAGAGTCACAGTGTATCCTACATGATGCACACAGCAGAGTCACAATGTATCCTACATGATTCACACAGCAGAGTCAGTGTATCCTACATGATTCACACAGCAGAGTCACAGTGTATCCTACATGATGCACACAGCAGAGTCACAGTGTATCCTACATGATGCACACAGCAGAGTCACAGTGTATCCTACATGATGCACACAGCAGAGTCACAGTGTATCCTACATGATGCACACAGCAGAGTTACAGTGTATCCTACATGATGCACACAGCAGAGTCACAGTGTATCCTACATGATGCACACAGCAGAGTCACAGTGTATCCTACGTGATGCACACAGCAGAGTCACAGTGTATCCTACATGATGCACACAGCAGAGTCACAGTATATCCTACGTGATGCACACAGCAGAGTCACAGTGTATCCTACATGATGCACACAGCAGAGTCACAGTGTATCCTACATGATGCACACAGCAGAGTCACAGTGTATCCTACATGATGCACACAGCAGAGTCACAGTGTATCCTACATGATGCACACAGCAGAGTTACAGTGTATCCTACATGATGCACACAGCAGAGTCACAGTGTATCCTACATGATGCACACAGCAGAGTCACAGTGTATCCTACATGATGCACACAGCAGAGTCACAGTGTATCCTACATGATGCACACAGCAGAGTCACAGTATATCCTACGTGATGCACACAGCAGAGTCACAGTGTATCCTACATGATGCACACAGCAGAGTCACAGTGTATCCTACATGATGCACACAGCAGAGTCACAGTGTATCCTACATGATGCACACAGCAGAGTCACAGTGTATCCTACATGATGCACACAGCAGAGTCACAGTGTATCCTACATGATGCACACAGCAGAGTCACAGTGTATCCTACGTGATGCACACAGCAGAGTCACAGTGTATCCTACATGATTCACACAGCAGAGTCACAGTGTATCCTACATGATTCACACAGCAGAGTCACAGTGTATCCTACATGATGCACACAGCAGAGTCACAGTGTATCCTACATGATGCACACAGCAGAGTCACAGTGTATCCTACGTGATGCACACAGCAGAGTCACAGTGTATCCTACATGATGCACACAGCAGAGTCACAGTGTATCCTACATGATTCACACAGCAGAGTCACAGTGTATCCTACATGATGCACAAAGCAGAGTCAGTGTATCCTACATGATGCACACAGCAGAGTCACAGTGTATCCTACATGATGCACACAGCAGAGTCAGTGTATCCTACCTGATGCACACAGCAGAGTCACAGTGTATCCTACGTGATGCACACAGCAGAGTCACAGTGTATCCTACATGATGCACACAGCAGAGTCACAGTGTATCCTATGTGATGCACACAGCAGAGTTACAGTGTATCCTACATGATGCACACAGCAGAGTCACAGTGTATCCTACATGATGCACACAGCAGAGTCACAGTGTATCCTACGTGATGCACACAGCAGAGTCACAGTGTATCCTACATGATGCACACAGCAGAGTCACAGTGTATCCTACATGATTCCCACAGCAGAGTCACAGTGTATCCTACATGATGCACACAGCAGAGTCACAGTGTATCCTACATGATGCACACAGCAGAGTCACAGTGTATCCTACATGATGCACACAGCAGAGTCACAGTGTATCCTACATGATGCACACAGCAGAGTCACAGTGTATCCTACGTGATGCACACAGCAGAGTCACAGTGTATCCTACATGATGCACACAGCAGAGTCACAGTGTATCCTACATGATGCACACAGCAGAGTCACAGTGTATCCTACGTGATGCACACAGCAGAGTCACAGTGTATCCTACGTGATGCACACAGCAGAGTCACAGTGTATCCTACATGATGCACACAGCAGAGTCACAGTGTATCCTACATGATGCACACAGCAGAGTCACAGTGTATCCTACATGATGCACACAGCAGAGTCACAGTGTATCCTACATGATGCACACAGCAGAGTCACAGTGTATCCTACGTGATGCACACAGCAGAGTCACAGTGTATCCTACGTGATGCACACAGCAGAGTCACAGTGTATCCTACATGATTCACACAGCAGAGTCACAGTGTATCCTACATGATTCACACAGCAGAGTCACAGTGTATCCTACATGATGCACACAGCAGAGTCACAGTGTATCCTACATGATTCACACAGCAGAGTCACAGTGTATCCTACATGATGCACACAGCAGAGTCACAGTGTATCCTACCTGATGCACACAGCAGAGTCACAGTGTATCCTACATGATGCACACAGCAGAGTCACAGTGTATCCTACATGATGCACACAGCAGAGTCACAGTGTATCCTACGTGATGCACACAGCAGAGTCACAGTGTATCCTACGTGATGCACACAGCAGTCACAGTGTATCCTACATGATGCACACAGCAGAGTCACAGTGTATCCTACATGATGCACACAGCAGAGTCACAGTGTATCCTAACCTGATGCACACAGCAGAGTCACAGTGTATCCTACATGATGCACACAGCAGAGTCACAGTGTATCCTACATGATGCACACAGCAGAGTCACAGTGTATCCCACATGATGCACACAGCAGAGTCACAGTGTATCCTACCTGATGCACACAGCAGAGTCACAGTGTATCCTACATGATGCACACAGCAGAGTCACAGTGTATCCTACATGATGCACACAGCAGAGTCACAGTGTATCCTACATGATTCACACAGCAGAGTCACAGTGTATCCTACATGATTCACACAGCAGAGTCACAGTGTATCCTACATGATGCACACAGCAGAGTCACAGTGTATCCTACATGATGCACACAGCAGAGTCAGTGTATCCTACATGATGCACACAGCAGAGTCACAGTGTATCCTACATGATGCACACAGCAGAGTCACAGTGTATCCTACATGATGCACACAGCAGAGTCACAGTGTATCCTACATGATGCACACAGCAGAGTCACAGTGTATCCTACATGATGCACACAGCAGAGTCACAGTGTATCCTACGTGATGCACACAGCAGAGTCACAGTGTATCCTACGTGATGCACACAGCAGTCACAGTGTATCCTACATGATGCACACAGCAGAGTCACAGTGTATCCTACATGATGCACACAGCAGAGTCACAGTGTATCCTACCTGATGCACACAGCAGAGTCACAGTGTATCCTACCTGATGCACACAGCAGAGTCACAGTGTAACCTACATGATGCACACAGCAGAGTCACAGTGTATCCTACATGATGCACACAGCAGAGTCACAGTGTATCCTACATGATGCACACAGCAGAGTCACAGTGTATCCTACCTGATGCACACAGCAGAGTCACAGTGTATCCTACATGATGCACACAGCAGAGTCACAGTGTATCCTACCTGATGCACACAGCAGAGTCAGTGTATCCTACCTGATGCACACAGCAGAGTCACAGTGTATCCTACCTGATGCACACAGCAGAGTCACAGTGTATCCTACATGATGCACACAGCAGAGTCACAGTGTATCCTACGTGATGCACACAGCAGAGTCACAGTGTATCCTACGTGATGCACACAGCAGAGTCACAGTGTATCCTACATGATGCACACAGCAGAGTCACAGTGTATCCTACATGATGCACACAGCAGAGTCACAGTGTATCCTACATGATGCACACAGCAGAGTCACAGTGTATCCTACGTGATGCACACAGCAGAGTCACAGTGTATCCTACATGATTCACACAGCAGAGTCACAGTGTATCCTACATGATGCACACAGCAGAGTCACAATGTATCCTACATGATTCACACAGCAGAGTCAGTGTATCCTACATGATTCACTCAGCAGAGTCACAGTGTATCCTACATGATGCACACAGCAGAGTCACAGTGTATCCTACATGATGCACACAGCAGAGTCACAGTGTATCCTACATGATGCACACAGCAGAGTCACAGTGTATCCTACATGATGCACACAGCAGAGTTACAGTGTATCCTACATGATGCACACAGCAGAGTCACAGTGTATCCTACATGATGCACACAGCAGAGTCACAGTGTATCCTACGTGATGCACACAGCAGAGTCACAGTGTATCCTACATGATGCACACAGCAGAGTCACAGTGTATCCTACATGATGCACACAGCAGAGTCACAGTATATCCTACGTGATGCACACAGCAGAGTCACAGTGTATCCTACATGATGCACACAGCAGAGTCACAGTGTATCCTACATGATGCACACAGCAGAGTCACAGTGTATCCTACATGATGCACACAGCAGAGTCACAGTGTATCCTACATGATGCACACAGCAGAGTCACAGTGTATCCTACATGATGCACACAGCAGAGTCACAGTGTATCCTACGTGATGCACACAGCAGAGTCACAGTGTATCCTACATGATTCACACAGCAGAGTCACAGTGTATCCTACATGATTCACACAGCAGAGTCACAGTGTATCCTACATGATGCACACAGCAGAGTCACAGTGTATCCTACATGATGCACACAGCAGAGTCACAGTGTATCCTACGTGATGCACACAGCAGAGTCACAGTGTATCCTACATGATGCACACAGCAGAGTCACAGTGTATCCTACATGATTCACACAGCAGAGTCACAGTGTATCCTACATGATGCACAAAGCAGAGTCAGTGTATCCTACATGATGCACACAGCAGAGTCACAGTGTATCCTACATGATGCACACAGCAGAGTCAGTGTATCCTACCTGATGCACACAGCAGAGTCACAGTGTATCCTACGTGATGCACACAGCAGAGTCACAGTGTATCCTACATGATTCACACAGCAGAGTCACAGTGTATCCTACATGATGCACACAGCAGAGTCACAGTGTATCCTACATGATTCACACAGCAGAGTCACAGTGTATCCTACATGATGCACACAGCAGAGTCAGTGTATCCTACATGATGCACACAGCAGAGTCACAGTGTATCCTACATGATGCACACAGCAGAGTCACAGTGTATCCTACGTGATGCACACAGCAGAGTCACAGTGTATCCTACATGATGCACACAGCAGAGTCACAGTGTATCCTACGTGATGCACACAGCAGAGTCACAGTGTATCCTACATGATGCACACAGCAGTCACAGTGTATCCTACATGATGCACACAGCAGAGTCACAGTGTATCCTACATGATGCACACAGCAGAGTCACAGTGTATCCTACCTGATGCACACAGCAGAGTCACAGTGTATCCTACCTGATGCACACAGCAGAGTCACAGTGTATCCTACGTGATGCACACAGCAGAGTCACAGTGTATCCTACATGATGCACACAGCAGTCACAGTGTATCCTACATGATGCACACAGCAGAGTCACAGTGTATCCTACATGATGCACACAGCAGAGTCACAGTGTATCCTACCTGATGCACACAGCAGAGTCACAGTGTATCCTACATGATGCACACAGCAGAGTCACAGTGTATCCTACATGATGCACACAGCAGAGTCACAGTGTATCCTACATGATACACACAGCAGAGTCACAGTGTATCCTACCTGATGCACACAGCAGAGTCACAGTGTATCCTACATGATGCACACAGCAGAGTCACAGTGTATCCTACCTGATGCACACAGCAGAGTCAGTGTATCCTACCTGATGCACACAGCAGAGTCACAGTGTATCCTACCTGATGCACACAGCAGAGTCACAGTGTATCCTACATGATGCACACAGCAGAGTCACAGTGTATCCTACGTGATGCACACAGCAGAGTCACAGTGTATCCTACATGATGCACACAGCAGAGTCACAGTGTATCCTACATGATGCACACAGCAGAGTCACAGTGTATCCTACGTGATGCACACAGCAGAGTCAGTGTATCCTACATGATGCACACAGCAGAGTCACACTGTATCCTACATGATGCACACAGCAGAGTCACAGTGTATCCTACGTGATGCACACAGCAGAGTCACAGTGTATCCTACATGATGCACACAGCAGAGTCACAGTGTATCCTACATGATGCACACAGCAGAGTCAGTGTATCCTACCTGATGCACACAGCAGAGTCACAGTGTATCATACGTGATGCACACAGCAGAGTTACAGTGTATCCTACATGATGCACACAGCAGAGTCAGTGTATCCTACCTGATGCACACAGCAGAGTCACAGTGTATCCTACGTGATGCACACAGCAGAGTCACAGTGTATCCTACGTGATGCACACAGCAGAGTCACAGTGTATCCTACATGATGCACACAGCAGAGTCACAGTGTATCCTACATGATGCACACAGCAGAGTCACAGTGTATCCTACATGATGCACACAGCAGAGTCACAGTGTATCCTACATGATGCACACAGCAGAGTCACAGTGTATCCTACTTGATGCACACAGCAGAGTCACAGTGTATCCTACGTGATGCACACAGCAGAGTCACAGTGTATCCTACATGATGCACACAGCAGAGTCACAGTGTATCCTACATGATGCACACAGCAGAGTCACAGTGTATCCTACGTGATGCACACAGCAGAGTCAGTGTATCCTACATGATGCACACAGCAGAGTCACAGTGTATCCTACATGATGCACACAGCAGAGTCACAGTGTATCCTACGTGATGCACACAGCAGAGTCAGTGTATCCTACATGATGCACACAGCAGAGTCACAGTGTATCCTACATGATGCACACAGCAGAGTCACAGTGTATCCTACATGATGCACACAGCAGAGTCAGTGTATCCTACATGATGCACACAGCAGAGTTTAAGCGATTGAAATGTCATGTATACTGTACAGAAACCCCATTGTATCCTATGTGATGTTTACAGCAGTGTCCCAGTGTATCCTATGTGATGTTTACAGCAGTGTCCCAGTGTATCCTATGTGATGTTTACAGCAGTGTCCCAGTGTATCCTATGTGATGTTTACAGCAGTGTCCCAGTGTATCCTATGGGATATATACAGCAGTCTCAGTGTATCCTATGTGATGTTTACAGCAGTGTCCCAGTGTATACTATGGGATGTATACAGCAGTCTCAGTGTATCCTATGTGATGTTTACTGTACAGAAATCCCAGTGTATCCTATGTGATGTTTTCACAATAGAGTCTCAGTGTTATCTCAAATGATGTATACGTCAGTCCCTGATGCATTTCTCTTTTTCTATGGCTTGATAAAGGCCCAGTGTGGCAAAAACTTTGCAATTTTTCTGCAGTACTAAAGTTAGTGAAAGGAGGACATCTGTGCCCTGGTTCCTGGATTTTGCTGTATTGCTAAATCCATGTGCAGGGTTGAACCAAGTGTGCCCGAGTGGAGCACAGGACTCTATTGCAGGTCTATGTGTTGTATCCAGCAGAGAGAGGAGGAGTATGATACGTGATAATGTCCTCCTGTTCACACATTAGCACGTGTACTGGACATCAGACTGGAGATCACATGACCAAACTTACCATAATATAGGGGGAAATGTATAAATGTAACTAGGGTAGGATGAAATAAAAACGCTGGAGTGCTTCTTTAATTTTCAGACAACCTTTCAGTAATACATACGGTGCTCATAGAGCAGAAGTCTGGTGACTGGAATTACCCAAAAATGACTGTATTACCTGAAACACAAGCCCTTTATTTTGGGAGAAATCAAGACCCCTTTGCAGAGAGAAATTGCTCAGTCTGGTATAGTAAGTGCCATAGTCTCCCACTTGTGCCAACAGGTTGCCTATGTTTTCAGGGGACGTCCCAGAGATATAGATGCCCTGCTTCACAAGGAAGGTCTGAGTGGACTGAAAAAAAAAGAAAACAATTCAGGAAAGGCGTTAGATGTACCTGGCATCTCACAGTGCAATAAAGAAAAGCGCAGAACCAGCCTCTATGCCAGATATTGTGGATTGTCCATTGTATAACACTGGAATAGTGGCAAATTTCCATGAAAATCTGCCAGAAATCAGTATTAGAATACTTCTAGGAGCCTGATTTACCTGGTTGAAGGAGAACGTCGAAGACACAACTCCAATGAGAACGTTGAGCACGTCCTTCACCAGCTCTGGTTCCTTAAGCATCACATGTACTGGAGATTGCAGAATGGTATTACTGAGCATTTGTAGATTGCCCTCATAAATTTTATACATCTTATCAAAGGCTTCTCGGCCGGCTTCTGTGAGGTAGGGGTCTTCTCTTTTACCTGGAGGACTGAAGAAGAACTTGCATTAGTATATATAGTTTATTACAGCATTCGAAGACAAGGTATGGGGAAGCTTGGAAGTAAAGCTGAATATAGCCTTTTTAGTGAATGAAGGGAATTTTGTTACTTACCGTAAATTCCTTTTCTTCTAGCTCTTATTGGGAGACCCAGACGATTGGGTGTATAGCACTGCCTCCGGAGGCCACACAAAGCAATTACACTAAAAAGTGTAAGGCCCCTCCCCTTCTGGCTATACACCCCCAGTGGGATCACTGGCTCACCAGTTTTAGTGCAAAAGCAAGAAGGAGGAAAGCCAATAACTGGTTTAAACAAATTCACTCCGAGTAACATCGGAGAACTGAAAACCGTTCAACATGAACAACATGTGTACCCGCAAACAAACCAAAAATCCCGAAGGACAACAGGGCGGGTGCTGGGTCTCCCAATAAGAGCTAGAAGAAAAGGAATTTACGGTAAGTAACAAAATTCCCTCCTTCTTCGGCGCTCTATTGGGAGACCCAGACGATTGGGACGTCCAAAAGCTGTCCCTGGGTGGGTAAAGAAATACCTCATGTTAGAGCTGCAAGACAGCCCTCCCCTACGGGGAGGCAACTGCCGCCTGCAGGACTCTTCTACCTAGGCTGGCGTCCGCCGAAGCGTAGGTATGCACCTGATAATGTTTGGTGAAAGTGTGCAGACTCGACCAGGTAGCTGCCTGGCACACCTGTTGAGCCGTAGCCTGGTGTCGTAATGCCCAGGATGCACCCACGGCTCTGGTAGAATGGGCCTTCAGCCCTGATGGAACCGGAAGCCCAGCAGAACGGTAGGCTTCAAGAATCGGTTCTTTGATCCATCGAGCCAGGGTGGCCTTAGAAGCCTGCGACCCTTTGCGCTTACCAGCGACAAGGACAAAGAGTGCATCCGAACGGCGCAAGGGCGCCGTGCGGGAAATGTAGATTCTGAGTGCTCTCACCAGATCTAACAAATGTAAATCCTTCTCATACCGATGAACTGCATGAGGACAAAACGAAGGCAAAGAGATATCCTGATTAAGATGAAAAGAGGATACCACCTTCGGGAGAAACTCCTGAATGGGGCGCAGCACTACCTTGTCCTGGTGGAAGACTAGGAAGGGAGTCTTGGATGATAGTGCTGCCAGCTCAGACACTCTCCGAAGAGACGTGATCGCTACCAGAAAAGCCACTTTCTGTGA
Source organism: Anomaloglossus baeobatrachus (assembly GCF_048569485.1). Classification (NCBI taxonomy): domain Eukaryota; kingdom Metazoa; phylum Chordata; class Amphibia; order Anura; family Aromobatidae; genus Anomaloglossus; species Anomaloglossus baeobatrachus. The sequence continues at coordinate 347,441,565 of NC_134356.1, read as the reverse complement.
TAGTCTAGAAAACGAAACCTCCCTCAGAGGCTCGAAGGGCGGCTTCTGGAGGGCAACTAGTACCCTGTTCAGATCCCATGGATCTAACGGCCGCTTGTACGGGGGTACGATATGGCAAACCCCCTGTAGGAACGTGCGCACCTTAGGAAGGCGTGCCAAACGCCTCTGAAAAAAGACGGATAGCGCCGAGACCTGACCTTTAAGGGAGCCGAGCGACAAACCTTTTTCTAACCCAGATTGCAGGAAAGAAAGAAAGGTAGGCAAAGCAAATGGCCAGGGAGACACTCCCTGAGCAGAGCACCAGGATAAGAAAATCCTCCACGTTCTGTGGTAGATCTTAGCGGACGTGGGCTTCCTAGCCTGTCTCATGGTGGCAACGACCCCTTGGGACAATCCTGAAGACGCTAGGATCCAGGACTCAATGGCCACACAGTCAGGTTCAGGGCCGCAGAATTCCGATGGAAAAACGGCCCTTGGGACAGTAAGTCTGGTCGATCTGGTAGTGCCCACGGTTGGCCGACCGTGAGCTGCCACAGATCCGGGTACCACGCCCTCCTCGGCCAGTCTGGGGCGACAAGTATGACGCGGCTGCAATCGGATCTGATCTTGCGTAGCACTCTGGGCAAGAGTGCCAGAGGTGGAAACACATAAGGGAGCCGGAACTGCGACCAATCTTGTACTAGGGCGTCTGCCGCCAGCGCTCTTTGATCGCGGGACCGTGCCATGAAGGTTGGGACCTTGTTGTTGTGCCGTGACGCCATTAGGTCGACGTCTGGCACCCCCCAGCGGTGACAGATTTCCTGAAACACGTCTGGGTGAAGGGACCATTCCCCTGCGTCCATGCCCTGGCGACTGAGGAAGTCTGCTTCCCAGTTTTCTACGCCGGGGATGTGAACTGCGGATATGGTGGAGGCTGTGGCTTCCACCCACATCAGAATCCGCCGGACTTCCTGGAAGGCTTGCCGACTGCGTGTCCCCCCTTGGTGGTTGATGTATGCCACCGCTGTGGAGTTGTCCGACTGAATTCGGATCTGCCTTCCTTCCAGCCACTGCTGGAAGGCTAGTAGGGCAAGATACACTGCTCTGATTTCCAGAACATTGATCTGAAGGGTGGACTCCTGCTGGGTCCACGTACCCTGAGCCCTGTGGTGGAGAAAAACTGCTCCCCACCCTGACAGACTCGCGTCTGTCGTGACCACCGCCCAGGATGGGGGTAGGAAGGATTTCCCCTGTGATAATGAGGTGGGAAGAAGCCACCACTGCAGAGAGTCCTTGGCCGTCTGGGAAAGGGAGACTTTCCTGTCCAGGGACGTTGACTTCCCGTCCCATTGGCGGAGAATGTCCCATTGAAGTGGGCGCAGATGAAACTGCGCAAACGGAACCGCTTCCATTGCCGCCACCATCTTCCCTAGGAAGTGCATGAGGCGTCTTAAGGAGTGCGACTGACTTTGAAGGAGAGCCTGCACCCCAGTCTGTAGTGACCTCTGCTTGTCCAGCGGAAGCTTCACTATCGCTGAGAGAGTATGAAACTCCATGCCAAGATACGTTAGTGATTGGGTCGGTGACAGATTTGACTTTGAGAAGTTGATGATCCACCCGAACGTCTGGAGAGTCTCCAGTGCTACAGTCAAGCTGAGTTGGCATGCCTCTTGAGAGGGTGCCTTGACCAGTAGATCGTCCAAGTAAGGGATCACAGAGTGTCCCTGAGAGTGCAAGACTGCTACCACTGCCGCCATGATCTTGGTGAACACCCGTGGGGCTGTCGCTAGACCAAATGGCAGAGCTACGAACTGAAGATGGTCGTCTCCTATCACGAAGCGTAGAAAGCGTTGGTGCTCTGTAGCAATCGGCACGTGGAGATAAGCATCCTTGATGTCTATTGATGCTAGGAAATCTCCTTGAGACATTGAGGCAATGACTGAGCGTAGGGATTCCATCCGGAACCGCCTGGCGTTCACATGCTTGTTGAGCAGTTTTAGGTCCAGAACAGGACGGAATGAGCCGTCCTTTTTTGGCACCACAAAGAGATTGGAGTAAAAACCTTGACCTCGTTCCTGAAGAGGAACAGGTACCACCACTCCTTCTGCTCTTAGAGAATTCACCGCCTGCAGAAGGGCATCTGCTCGGTCGGGATGTGGGGAAGTTCTGAAGAACCGAGGCGGAGGACGAGAACTGAACTCTATCCTGTACCCGTGAGACAAAATGTCTGTTACCCACCGGTCTTTGACCTGTGGCAGCCAAATGTCGCAAAAGCGGGAGAGCCTGCCACCGACCGAGGATGCGGAGGGAGGCGGCCGAAAGTCATGAGGCAGCCGCCTTGGAAGCGGTACCTCCGGTTGCTTTCTTGGGGCGTGAGTGAGCCCGCCAGGAATCAGAGCTCCTTTGCTCTTTCTGAGTCCCTTTGGACAAGGAGAATTGGGGCTTGCCCGAGCCTCGAAAGGACCGAAACCTTGACTGCCACTTCCTCTGTGGAGGTTTGCTTGATCTGGGCTGGGGTAAGGAGGAGTCCTTACCTTTGGACTGTTTGATGATTTCCGCCAATTGCTCACCAAACAGTCTGTCTCCAGATAATGGCAAGCTGGTTAAACATTTTTTAGAAGCAGAATCTGCTTTCCATTCCTTTAACCACAAGGCTCTGCGCAAAACTACAGAGTTGGCAGATGCCATTGAGGTACGGCTCGTAGAGTCCAGTACCGCATTGATAGCGTAGGTCGCAAACGCAGACATTTGCGTAGTTAGGGACGCCACTTGCGGCACTGCTGGACGTATGAGAGAGTCCACCTGTGCCAGACCAGCTGAAATAGCTTGGAGCGCCCACACGGCCGCGAATGCAGGAGCAAACGACGCGCCAATAGCTTCATAGACAGATTTCAACCAAAGGTCCATCTGTCTGTCATTGGGATCTTTAAGTGAAGCCCCATCCTCCACTGCAACTATGGATCTAGCTGCAAGCCTGGATATTGGAGGGTCCACTTTTGGACACTGGGTCCAGCGTTTGACCACGTCAGGGGGAAAAGGATACCGTGTATCCTTAGGGCGTTTAGAAAAACGCTTGTCCGGATAAGTATTATGTTTCTGGATGGATTCTCTGAAGTCAGAGTGGTCCAGAAAAGTACTCAATTTACGCTTGGGATACAGGAAATGGAATTTCTCCTGTTGTGCAGCTGCCTCCTCTGCAGAAGGGGCTGGGGGAGAAATATCCAACAGCCTATTGATGGCCGCTATAAGGTCATTTACCATGGCGTCACCATCTGGCGTATCCAAATTGAGTGCGGCGTCAGGACAAGACTCCTGATCACCCACCTCTGAACCCTCATATAGGGACTCTTCTCGCTGAGACCCTGATCCACGTGATGACGTGGAGGGTCTCTCCCAGCGAGCTCGCTTACGCGGACTGGGACTGTCATCGGAGTCAGAGCCCTCAGCCTGTGATGCCTGGGACCCCCTTGAAGTACGGATTAGTTCCAACTGAGGGGGACCGGGGAACATAGACACAGCAGTGTCTATGGTCTGAGCAACTGGCCTGGACTGCAAGGTTTCCAGGATTTTTGTCATAGTCACAGACATTTTATCAGCAAAGACTGCAAATTCTGTCCCCGTCACCGGGGCAGGGTTCACAGGCGTCTCTGCCTGGGCTACCACCACAGTAGGCTCTGGCTGACGAAGTGCCACTGGGACTGAACATTGCACACAATGAGAGTCGTTGGAGCCTGCTGGTAGATTAGCCCCACATGCTGTACAAGTAGTGTATACAGCCCGTGCCTTGGCACCCTTGCGTTTTGCGGATGACATGCTGTTGTCTCCTCAAGCAATATAGGGTGTACAGCCAAGAAGCGACCTCACAGTGCAGTATTAAATATATCTAGACACAGCAGTGTCTATGTACAGCGAAAAATATAACACTGTGGCACTAGTGGGGCTGCACGTATGTGCTGCTTACCGCCCGCTGAGCGCGGGTGTGTGGTCGCCAGAAACCCCTCGCCTGGGTCCCCCAGAGCCTGCGTGCGTTCTCCAGCCAGACTGCATGTGGATAATGGCTGCCGGCGTCCTGGGGAGCTGCAAGCCTGGGGGCGGGCCTAGGGCGTGCACAGAGAAAAAGCGCGAAGCCTGTGTCCTACTGTGCTCAGTGAGAGGGCTGGAGCATGTAAATCGTGCCCCAGCCCTCGGCGCTGCCGAGTGAATAACGTCTCTCCCCTACCCTGATTGACAGGGTGGGGGGCGTTAACGAAGCGGAGCTAGGCCGCAGAAAGCCGGGGACTAAAGTTAGAAGCGCCGCCGCCGTAAAAGCGCGGTCGGCGCGACCCCGGCGCACTACAAGTCGCAGCTGCGCCGTCGCTCCAGGGGCGGTCGGCGCGGCGATCCACACACATAAAGTCCCCCAGTAATCTGCGGGGACTATAAGCCCAGCGCACAGCGCTACAGTCCCCGGCGCACTAGCACACCCAGCAAGCCTGGGGTGCGCGTGGCCTGCCATACGGGGACACAGAGTACCTGAAAGTTGCAGGGCCTTGTCCCTGAACGGCACTCCCGCTCCACATCCAGCAGGTTCTATGGGTCTGTGGATGGAGCCCGGCCTCAGGGCTTGGTGGCCGGTAAGATCCCACTTCCTCAGAGCCCCTCAGGGGGATGGGGAAGGAAAACAGCATGTGGGCTCCAGCCTCCGTACCCGCAATGGGTACCTCAACCTTACAAACCACAAGTGGGGTAAGAAGGGAGCATGCTGGGGGCCCCATATGGGCCCTCTTTTCTTCCATCCGATATAGTCAGCAGCTACTGCTGACTAAACAGTGGAGCTATGCGTGGATGTCTGACCTCCTTCGCACAAAGCAGAAAACTGGTGAGCCAGTGATCCCACTGGGGGTGTATAGCCAGAAGGGGAGGGGCCTTACACTTTTTAGTGTAATTGCTTTGTGTGGCCTCCGGAGGCAGTGCTATACACCCAATCGTCTGGGTCTCCCAATAGAGCGCCGAAGAAAACTATATTTCTCATTAAAGAGGTTGGCCCCTACTTTTTTTATTGGGATAGGCCATCAATATCTGATTGGTTGGGGTGTGACGCCCTGCACTCTGGCCAATCAGCTATTACCGGTGGGGGCGGAATTTCTTGGATGTTGCGGGTACACAGCAGCTACATCAAAACTATAATGGCTGTGGACAGGTACTGCAGATCTACCCTCTATTGACTGGCATAAAGGGTGGGTCTGCCATAACATACCGTGACCACTATAGAAATGGCGGCGCTGCAGTGTTCTGGCAGCATCTGAGAACTTCCGGACGGAGACAGTAACAGCTGATCGGTGGAGGTGTCGGATGGCGCACCACCATCAATCATATTCTGATGGCCTATTAGAAGGACAGGCCATCAATAAAAAAAGTAGTGTCCAATCCTATTGAACCAACCATTCTGGAGCATCTTCTCTAATCCACATTGTATCGTTCCTCTGTTATTCCTACTAGAACATTGTAAAGACTCTGAAGCTGGATGTTCCAATTCTCCATGTCAAAAGGGTGTGTCCAATAGTCTGGCACTGTCAGCACTGATTGGACAGAGTAGGGACACACCCCTTTGACTAGGTGGAAAAAGTTGAAATCTAACATAGAACGATAATTCTATAGAATTCCGAGTGGTTTCAGAAACCCAAAAGGAGGCGAGCTTTAACAACACGAGCAGCTTACAATCCTATTCTTTCCCAACAGCGGCGTTTACTTGGACCATACGTGAGGATGGCCTCCCACAGGTCAATCTCAGGCGTCATACTCGGCTCTGACTGAGAATCAGGAGTCATATTTGATGCAGACTGGAAGCCTTCATCTTCAGACTGATCCATACTCTGCGGGACCTAGAGGCAAGAACATTGGGACACCACAGATAAGAAGTACATCAACAACCACATATTTAATGTTCAGGGATAGAAAAATAAAGTCAATGGAACAAATATAGTACCTACATGGCTCTTCTGGGGCCTCAATGATAGAAGCAATCGCTGCAGCAATTTTTTAAGCCACAACTCCTAAACTAACCCTATCTGCATCTTCAAAACACTACTATGGCCAGACCGACTGATGGAAATGATGCCCCTACACTCATCCAAATGGAAGTTCATACAGAAAACAACTTCTTAGTACAGATGGCTTCATGAGGCCTATGGTTGGAGGAGAAGCGGTTATGGCCCAAAGGCTTGTGTCTTATGTAGTAATGCAGAGAATATCCCCACATCATAAAAATACTTTTAGATCTGTTCATAATAAAAGTTGTAGAGCTTAGTACTACACAAGGCTGTGTGAAGGATTAGCTTAGGCAGTCCCCTTTCACGCCAATGTTAGAGAGACAGAGAAGGGGGCTGGCTTAGCTATTGATATGAAGTCAGCCAGACCCCTTCATACACAGGTTAGACGATGATTTGGCACATGAAAAATTCTGAGCACTAGCCAGAAGTGATAGCTGTTAAATCCAAAACCATAGCTTAAAGTGAACCTGTCAGGTACAATATGCACCCAGAACCATGAGCAGTTCTGGGTGCATATTATTAATCCCTGCCTAACTGTCTATGTATACACTTGCATAGATAAAGAGATCTTTAGAAAAAGTATTTCTAAAGATCCTTTATGATATACTAATGAGCACATGGACTAGTCACAAGGGCATTAGCTCCCTTGGCTAGCCGGCCCCCTTAGCATGTTAGCACTCCCCTGTGGGTGTGCTACCATGCTAAGAGGGTGGAATAAGTGCAGAAACTAACACCCTTGTGACTAGTCCCCTCGCTCATTAGCATATCATAAAGGATCTTTAGAAATACGTTTCCTAAAGATCCCTTTATCTATGCTAGTGTATTACCAGTATGCATCCAGAACTGCCTATGGTTCTGGGTGCATAATGCACCTGACAGATTCCCTTTAAAGCTCAATATGCTGGCAACTTTGAAAATATATTTTCATACACGGTTCCTGTTATGAACACATCAAAAAGTCATTCATTGAAAAGAATAACCCCTTTAGTTTCAAGATAATTAGTAACGCAGTGTGGTGTGTTGGAAACATCTCCCTTATTAGCTCTGGGAACACGCGGACACACACATACAAACACATACCTTTATGGCCAATCCTGACAGGTCAGCGCTGTCCGGCACCGGAGGCAGATCCAATTTAATATCCATATCATTTGTTCGAGTGTGGGCAAGGGCTCCAAAAAGTGAAACACGAGTTTCCTTCTCAAACTTGTCAGTAGTTGAAAAGTTCTGGGAAAACATGCCAATGCCGGGAAGACCAGTGCCCGGCGCAGCCTCCATGATCTGGAGGGTAGCATTGATGGTGTTGCTTATGTCACACTCTTGGTAAGCCAAGAAGGTCCCGATGTCAGCCTCAAATACACTCACGTCATAATAGTCATAGCCTTGATACTGAGGATTTCTGTCCACGTATTTGTTGTTCTGAAAGAGGTCTCGTTTTGGTGGAAGAATCTGCGGAGGACCAGTGCCTGCGAGATCCACTAATAGCTCTAGTACGGCACACAAGTCTGAGACATGGTCAGCACTTGACTTTTCCACTTGTTCCAGCAGCTCCTCTAGACGATCCGCCTGTTGATTCATGCCACCAATGCGCAAATTAAAGGACAGCATTAACATCTTATTTTTCACAGGCAATTTGGTCGCTTTTGACTGCAGCTTCAGAGTCTCTTCTTGGTATAAGTGGATAAAGAGAGCGTCATAGGCCAACCTCTTAAACCGCTGCTTGGTTTTCTTCTTGCTTTGGCTCCTAACACCCAGACTGGTTTTCCATGGGAATCCTTTCAAGTGCGACTCGCACAGGTCACTGAAGAGCTGAGTGATGCTGCTCATCTTACCGGATACACGGTTATCACTCAGGGAATGACTTTACTAAGCTTCATGTTAGAGGACAGAAAGGACAGTGACATCTGAAATACAAAGCAGGACGATGTATATATTGTAGAAGCATCACGAGGAAAACTATATAGATTATACCCCACAGTAAATCAGAGCCACGGCTGAAGTCACCAAGGAGATCACGACCATAGAAAACCAAAAAGCTACTGGACCAAGAAACAGAGTGCCAGCCCTCAATCATTCCTTAAAGGGATTGTCCCACAAAGAAAATTCATTTTAATCAATAAATCTTGGAATAATAATTTACATAACTGGATGTGATTAAAAAATTGTTCCTGTGCTGAGATAATCTTATATATGTGTCCCTGCTGTGTACTGTGTAATGGCGGTGTCTGACCGTACAGGAACATGGTCTGATCATACCACAGCTCCTGAGCCGGGGGGGGGGGGAGGTAAAAGAGTATACAGACATTACAGCACAGGACTGGAAATAATTCTTTCTTTGAGTTCTTTAAATAAAAACAATGGATACTCACATACCGCACCAGCGCTGTTCCAGCAATGTTAGTGTCGCTAATCATGGTAAGTCACGTGATATTGTTTACTGGAAATATTGATGAGCTCCAGCTGGACAGTAGCTCCTGATTGTCTACCTTGGTCACATGACACCACAATGTCACTTGACCCCCTGTAAATATCAGCAGTAATATAGCTGCTGCCGGATGGGAGTATCCACTGTTTTTTATTTATATAGAGGCCCTGAAGTGATTAAGCGGGGGTAGTCCAGTGGTAAACATCCCCTTTAAAATGGTTAATATCAGATCAGAGGGGGTCCGACAACCAGAACCCTCAGCGAGCAGTGGTTACCCGCTACAGCAGTGCCCAGATTTATCCAGTATACTGAGCAGTACACCCCCTCTGTAACAATGTTTGGGGGTGATCTGTAGTGCATGGACCACTGGGCTTCTGCTAGGTGCACCAGGCTGCCGGAGCTGATAACGGCTGATCCTGGGGGGTGATCTGTGGTGTCCGGCAGAAGCCCCTATATGGAGTAAGGACCAGTGGGTTCTGCTGGGTGCACCAGGCTGCCGGAGCTGATAACGGCTGATCCTGGGGGGTGATCTGTGGTGTCCCGTAGAAGCCACTATATGGTGTATGGATCAGTGGGTCTGCTGGGTGCACTAGGCTGCCGGAGCTGATAATGGCTGATCTGTGGTGTCCGGCAGAAGCCCCTATATGGAGTATGAACCAGTGGGTTCTGCTGGATGCACCAGGCTGCCGGAGCTGATAATGGCTGATCTGTGGTGTCCGGCAGAAGCCACTATATGGTGTATGGTTCAGTGGGTCTGCTGGGTGCACCAGGCTGCCGGAGCTGATAATGGCTGATCTGTGGTGTCCGGCAGAAGCCCCTATATGGAGTATGAACCAGTGGGTTCTGCTGGATGCACCAGGCTGCCGGAGCTGATAATGGCTGATCTGTGGTGTCCGGCAGAAGCCACTATATGGTGTATGGTTCAGTGGGTCTGCTGGGTGCACCAGGCTGCCGGAGCTGATAATGGCTGATCTGTGGTGTCCGGCAGAAGCCCCTATATGGAGTATGGACCAGTGGGTTCTGCTGGATGCACCAGGCTGCCGGAGCTGATAATGGCTGATCTGTGGTGTCCGGCAGAAGCCCCTATATGGAGTATGGTTCAGTGGGTCTGCTGGGTGCACCAGGCTGCCGGAGCTGATAATGGCTGATCTGTGGTGTCCGGCAGAAGCCCCTATATGGAGTATGGACCAGTGGGTTCTGCTGGATGCACCAGGCTGCCGGAGCTGATAATGGCTGATCTGTGGTGTCTGGCAGAAGCCACTATATGGTGTATGGTTCAGTGGGTTTTGCTGGGTGCACCAGGCTGCCGGAGCTGATAACAGCTGATCCTGGGGGGGTGATCTGTGGTGTCCGGCAGAAGCCCCTATATGGAGTATGGACCAGTGGGTTCTGCTGGATGCACCAGGCTGCCGGAGCTGATAATGGCTGATCTGTGGTGTCCGGCAGAAGCCCCTATATGGAGTATGGACCAGTGGGTTCTGCTGGATGCACCAGGCTGCCGGAGCTGATGACGGCTGATCCTGGGGGGTGCAGGGTGTCAGGCCCCCTCCTATCTCATATAGATGACTGATACTGGGGATCGTCCATCAATATCACAGTACTGGAACACCTTTAAGTTTTCACTCATGAAATAGCATGGTAATCCATATAATAATGCGGTGACCTCCTTATGCTATAAAGATGTTTATAAACTGGACAGAGTAGTGATCAGCCGCTGTGGCCTCCCCAGTAATGGGCGCTGCACAGTGTAACTCCAATTACAGAAGCGTCAGTGTCAGGTATGATTCAAGTGGAAGCCCGACCCTGGAGCCGGACGCCGCCATGCCATCTTCCAGTGTAGTAGTGATTACTGACACTCCAGCCACAGTCACCTCTGCAGGGCAGATAGCAATGGCGGGTCCCCGGAGATCAATAACGGCGATCACACGGGAGGATGTGACGGATACGGTATAGGATGTCTAATGGCAGCGATATCGCCCGGGGACTGACACTGCACTGCATGGATGAGGCAGCCTCTGCCATGAGGCAAATGGGCACAATTCATAATGCGCCGCCCCCGCAGCACTAACACTACATGTACTAGATTATCTCACCGGCACACTGTTCCGACACCGCCGCGCTCCATAGCTTCTACTTCCGGTATCCGTCTGGAAACTGCAGGGTACTTCCGGGAGCAGCAGCCGGTTGCTTGGTAACACAAACAACGCTGCGCCTCAGCCAATAGCGTTTTGTTTATGTGGGATGTTTTGAATGTGACCAGACGGGAACAGTGATCGCACACAAGGTTCCGGCTCACTCCACACAGCCGGGCCCGCCGCCTGCCTGTCATATAGTCTGCAGTAGGCCCAGGCCCAGCACTCCACACAGCCGGGCCCGCCGCCTGCCTGTCATATAGTCTGCAGTGGGGCCAGGCCCAGCACTCCACACAGCAGGGCCCGCCGCCTGCCTGTCATATAGTCTGCAGTGGGGCCAGGCCCAGCACTCCACACAGCAGGGACCGCCGCCTGCCTGTCATATAGTCTGCAGTAGAGCCAGGCCCAGCACTCCACACAGCAGGGACCGCCGCCTGCCTGTCATATAGTCTGCAGTAGGGCCAGGCCCAGCACTCCACACAGCAGGGTCCGCCGCCTGCCTGTCATATAGTCTGCAGTGGGGCCAGGCCCAGCACTCCACACAGCCGGGACAGCCGCCTGCCTGTCATATAGTCTGCAGTAGGGCCAGGCCCAGCACTCCACACAGCCGGGACCGCCGCCTGCCTGTCATATAGTCTGCAGTGGGGCCAGGCCCAGCACTCCACACAGCAGGGACCGCCGCCTGCCTGTCATATAGTCTGCAGTGGGGCCAGGCCCAGCACTCCACACAGCAGGGACCGCCGCCTGCCTGTCATATAGTCTGCAGTAGGCCCAGGCCCAGCACTCCACACAGCCGGGACCGCCGCCTGCCTGTCATATAGTCTGCAGTGGGGCCAGGCCCAGCCCTCCACACAGCCGGGACAGCCGCCTGCCTGTCATATAGTCTGCAGTAGGGCCAGGCCCAGCACTCCACACAGCCGGGACCGCCGCCTGCCTGTCATATAGTCTGCAGTGGGGCCAGGCCCAGCACTCCACACAGCCGGGACCGCCGCCTGCCTGTCATATAGTCTGCAGTGGGGCCAGGCCCAGCACTCCACACAGCCGGGACCGCCGCCTGCCTGTCATATAGTCTGCAGTGGGGCCAGGCCCAGCACTCCACACAGCAGGGCCCGCCGCCTGCCTGTCATATAGTCTGCAGTAGAGCCAGGCCCAGCACTCCACACAGCAGGGACCGCCGCCTGCCTGTCATATAGTCTGCAGTAGAGCCAGGCCCAGCACTCCACACAGCAGGGACCGCCGCCTGCCTGTCATATAGTCTGCAGTAGGGCCAGGCCCAGCACTCCACACAGCCGGGACCGCCGCCTGCCTGTCATATAGTCTGCAGTGGGGCCAGGCCCAGCACTCCACACAGCCGGGACAGCCGCCTGCCTGTCATATAGTCTGCAGTAGGGCCAGGCCCAGCACTCCACACAGCCGGGACCGCCGCCTGCCTGTCATATAGTCTGCAGTGGGGCCAGGCCCAGCACTCCACACAGCCGGGACCGCCGCCTGCCTGTCATATAGTCTGCAGTGGGGCCAGGCCCAGCACTCCACACAGCCGGGACCGCCGCCTGCCTGTCATATAGTCTGCAGTGGGGCCAGGCCCAGCACTCCACACAGCAGGGCCCGCCGCCTGCCTGTCATATAGTCTGCAGTAGAGCCAGGCCCAGCACTCCACACAGCAGGGACCGCCGCCTGCCTGTCATATAGTCTGCAGTAGAGCCAGGCCCAGCACTCCACACAGCAGGGACCGCCGCCTGCCTGTCATATAGTCTGCAGTAGGGCCAGGCCCAGCACTCCACACAGCCGGGCCCGCCTCCTGCCTGTCATATAGTCTACAGTAAGACCAGGCCCAGCACTCCACACAGCAGGGACCGCCGCCTGCCTGTCATATAGTCTGCAGTGGGGCCAGGCCCAGCACTCCACACAGCAGGGACCGCCGCCTGCCTGTCATATAGTCTGCAGTGGGGCCAGGCCCAGCACTCCACACAGCAGGGACCGCCGCCTGCCTGTCATATAGTCTGCAGTGGGGCCAGGCCCAGCACTCCACACAGCAGGGACCGCCGCCTGCCTGTCATATAGTCTGCAGTGGGGCCAGGCCCAGCACTCCACACAGCAGGGACCGCCGCCTGCCTGTCATATAGTCTGCAGTGGGGCCAGGCCCAGCACTCCACACAGCAGGGACCGCCGCCTGCCTGTCATATAGTCTGCAGTGGGGCCAGGCCCAGCACTCCACACAGCAGGGACCGCCGCCTGCCTGTCATATAGTCTGCAGTGGGGCCAGGCCCAGCACTCCACACAGCAGGGACCGCCGCCTGCCTGTCATATAGTCTGCAGTGGGGCCAGGCCCAGCACTCCACACAGCAGGGACCGCCGCCTGCCTGTCATATAGTCTGCAGTGGGGCCAGGCCCAGCACTCCACACAGCAGAGACCGCCGCCTGCCTGTCATATAGTCTGCAGTGGGGCCAGGCCCAGCACTCCACACAGCAGGGACCGCCGCCTGCCTGTCATATAGTCTGCAGTGGGGCCAGGCCCAGCACTGCACACAGCCGGGACCGCCACCTGCCTGTCATATAGTCTGCAGTAGGGCCAGGCCCAGCACTCCACACAGCAGGGACCGCCGCCTGCCTGTCATATAGTCTGCAGTAGGGCCAGGCCCAGCACTCCACACAGCAGGGACCGCCGCCTGCCTGTCATATAGTCTACAGTGGGGCCAGGCCCAGCACTCCACACAGCAGGGACCGCCGCCTGCCTGTCATATAGTCTGCAGTAGGGCCAGGCCCAGCACTCCACACAGCAGGGACCGCCGCCTGCCTGTCATATAGTCTGCAGTGGGGCCAGGCCCAGCACTCCACACAGCCGGGACCGCCGCCTGCCTGTCATATAGTCTACAGTGGGGCCAGGCCCAGCACTCCACACAGCCGGGACCGCCGCCTGCCTGTCATATAGTCTGCAGTGGGGCCAGGCCCAGCACTGCACACAGCCGGGACCGCCACCTGCCTGTCATATAGTCTGCAGTGGGGCCAGGCCCAGCACTCCACACAGCAGCGACCGCCGCCTGCCTGTCATATAGTCTGCAGTAGGGCCAGGCCCAGCACTCCACACAGCCGGGACCGCCACCTGCCTGTCATATAGTCTGCAGTGGGGCCAGGCCCAGCACTCCACACAGCCGGGACCGCCGCCTGCCTGTCATATAGTCTGCAGTGGGGCCAGGCCCAGCACTGCACACAGCAGGGACCGCCGCCTGCCTGTCATATAGTCTGCAGTGGGGCCAGGCCCAGCACTCCACACAGCCGGGACCGCCGCCTGCCTGTCATATAGTCTGCAGTGGGGCCAGGCCCAGCACTCCACACAGCAGGGCCCGCCGCCTGCCTGTCATATAGTCTGCAGTAGGGCCAGGCCCAGCACTCCACACAGCCGGGACCGCCGCCTGCCTGTCATATAGTCTGCAGTAGAGCCAGGCCCAGCACTCCACACAGCAGGGACCGCCGCCTGCCTGTCATATAGTCTGCAGTAGGGCCAGGCCCAGCACTCCACACAGCCGGGACCGCCGCCTGCCTGTCATATAGTCTGCAGTAGAGCCAGGCCCAGCACTCCACACAGCAGGGACCGCCGCCTGCCTGTCATATAGTCTGCAGTAGGGCCAGGCCCAGCACTCCACACAGCCGGGACCGCCGCCTGCCTGTCATATAGTCTGCAGTAGGGCCAGGCCCAGCACTCCACACAGCCGGGACCGCCGCCTGCCTGTCATATAGTCTGCAGTGGGGCCAGGCCCAGCACTCCACACAGCCGGGACCGCCGCCTGCCTGTCATATAGTCTGCAGTGGGGCCAGGCCCAGCACTCCACACAGCAGGGCCCGCCGCCTGCCTGTCATATAGTCTGCAGTAGAGCCAGGCCCAGCACTCCACACAGCAGGGCCCGCTGCCTGCCTGTCATATAGTCTGCAGTAGAGCCAGGCCCAGCACTCCACACAGCAGGGACCGCCGCCTGCCTGTCATATAGTCTGCAGTAGGGCCAGGCCCAGCACTCCACACAGCCGGGACCGCCGCCTGCCTGTCATATAGTCTGCAGTAGGGCCAGGCCCAGCACTCCACACAGCCGGGACCGCCGCCTGCCTGTCATATAGTCTGCAGTGGGGCCAGGCCCAGCACTGCACACAGCAGGGACCGCCGCCTGCCTGTCATATAGTCTGCAGTAGAGCCAGGCCCAGCACTCCACACAGCAGGGCCCGCTGCCTGCCTGTCATATAGTCTGCAGTGGGGTCAGGCCCAGCACTCCACACAGCCGGGACGCCGCCTGCCTGTCATATAGTCTGCAGTGGGGCCAGGCCCAGCACTCCACACAGCAGGGCCCGCCGCCTGCCTGTCATATAGTCTGCAGTGGGGCCAGGCCCAGCACTCCACACAGCAGGGACCGCCGCCTGCCTGTCATATAGTCTGCAGTGGGGCCAGGCCCAGCACTCCACACAGCAGGGACCGCCGCCTGCCTGTCATATAGTCTGCAGTGGGGCCAGGCCCAGCACTCCACACAGCAGGGACCGCCGCCTGCCTGTCATATAGTCTGCAGTGGGGCCAGGCCCAGCACTCCACACAGCAGGGACCGCCGCCTGCCTGTCATATAGTCTGCAGTGGGGCCAGGCCCAGCACTCCACACAGCAGAGACCGCCGCCTGCCTGTCATATAGTCTGCAGTGGGGCCAGGCCCAGCACTCCACACAGCAGGGACCGCCGCCTGCCTGTCATATAGTCTGCAGTGGGGCCAGGCCCAGCACTGCACACAGCCGGGACCGCCACCTGCCTGTCATATAGTCTGCAGTAGGGCCAGGCCCAGCACTCCACACAGCAGGGACCGCCGCCTGCCTGTCATATAGTCTGCAGTAGGGCCAGGCCCAGCACTCCACACAGCCGGGACCGCCGCCTGCCTGTCATATAGTCTACAGTGGGGCCAGGCCCAGCACTCCACACAGCCGGGACCGCCGCCTGCCTGTCATATAGTCTGCAGTGGGGCCAGGCCCAGCACTGCACACAGCCGGGACCGCCACCTGCCTGTCATATAGTCTGCAGTGGGGCCAGGCCCAGCACTCCACACAGCAGCGACCGCCGCCTGCCTGTCATATAGTCTGCAGTAGGGCCAGGCCCAGCACTCCACACAGCCGGGACCGCCACCTGCCTGTCATATAGTCTGCAGTGGGGCCAGGTCCAGCACTCCACACAGCCGGGACCGCCGCCTGCCTGTCATATAGTCTGCAGTGGGGCCAGGCCCAGCACTGCACACAGCAGGGACCGCCGCCTGCCTGTCATATAGTCTGCAGTGGGGCCAGGCCCAGCACTCCACACAGCCGGGACCGCCGCCTGCCTGTCATATAGTCTGCAGTGGGGCCAGGCCCAGCACTCCACACAGCAGGGCCCGCCGCCTGCCTGTCATATAGTCTGCAGTAGGGCCAGGCCCAGCACTCCACACAGCCGGGACCGCCGCCTGCCTGTCATATAGTCTGCAGTAGAGCCAGGCCCAGCACTCCACACAGCAGGGACCGCCGCCTGCCTGTCATATAGTCTGCAGTAGGGCCAGGCCCAGCACTCCACACAGCCGGGACCGCCGCCTGCCTGTCATATAGTCTGCAGTAGAGCCAGGCCCAGCACTCCACACAGCAGGGACCGCCGCCTGCCTGTCATATAGTCTGCAGTAGGGCCAGGCCCAGCACTCCACACAGCCGGGACCGCCGCCTGCCTGTCATATAGTCTGCAGTAGGGCCAGGCCCAGCACTCCACACAGCCGGGACCGCCGCCTGCCTGTCATATAGTCTGCAGTGGGGCCAGGCCCAGCACTCCACACAGCCGGGACCGCCGCCTGCCTGTCATATAGTCTGCAGTGGGGCCAGGCCCAGCACTCCACACAGCAGGGCCCGCCGCCTGCCTGTCATATAGTCTGCAGTAGAGCCAGGCCCAGCACTCCACACAGCAGGGCCCGCTGCCTGCCTGTCATATAGTCTGCAGTAGAGCCAGGCCCAGCACTCCACACAGCAGGGACCGCCGCCTGCCTGTCATATAGTCTGCAGTAGGGCCAGGCCCAGCACTCCACACAGCCGGGACCGCCGCCTGCCTGTCATATAGTCTGCAGTAGGGCCAGGCCCAGCACTCCACACAGCCGGGACCGCCGCCTGCCTGTCATATAGTCTGCAGTGGGGCCAGGCCCAGCACTGCACACAGCAGGGACCGCCGCCTGCCTGTCATATAGTCTGCAGTAGAGCCAGGCCCAGCACTCCACACAGCAGGGCCCGCTGCCTGCCTGTCATATAGTCTGCAGTAGGGCCAGGCCCAGCACTCCACACAGCCGGGACCGCCGCCTGCCTGTCATATAGTCTGCAGTAGGGCCAGGCCCAGCACTCCACACAGCAGGGCCCGCCGCCTGCCTGTCATATAGTCTGCAGTAGGGCCAGGCCCAGCACTCCACACAGCAGGGCCCGCTGCCTGCCTGTCATATAGTCTGCAGTGGGGCCAGGCCCAGCACTCCACACAGCCGGGACCGCCGCCTGCCTGTCATATAGTCTGCAGTGGGGCCAGGCCCAGCACTCCACACAGCCGGGACCGCCGCCTGCCTGTCATATAGTCTGCAGTGGGGCCAGGCCCAGCACTCCACACAGCCGGGACCGCCGCCTGCCTGTCATATAGTCTGCAGTGGGGCCAGGCCCAGCACTCCACACAGCAGGGCCCGCCGCCTGCCTGTCATATAGTCTGCAGTGGGGTAAAGCCCAGCACTCCACACAGCAGGGACCGCCGCCTGCCTGTCATATAGTCTGCAGTAGGGCCAGGCCCAGCACTCTACACAGCAGGGCCCGCTGCCTGCCTGTCATATAGTCTGCAGTAGGGCCAAGCCCAGCACTCCACACAGCAGGGACCGCCGCCTGCCTGTCATATAGTCTGCAGTAGGGCCAGGCCCAGCACTCCACACAGCAGGGACCGCCGCCTGCCTGTCATATAGTCTACAGTAGGGCCAGGCCCAGCACTCCACACAGCAGGGACCGCCGCCTGCCTGTCATATAGTCTGCAGTAGGGCCAGGCCCAGCACTCCACACAGCAGGGACCGCCGCCTGCCTGTCATATAGTCTGCAGTACAGCAAGGCCCAGCACTCCACACAGCAGGGCCCGCCGCCTGCCTGTCATATAGTCTGCAGTGGGGCCAGGCCCAGCACTCCACACAGCAGGGACCGCCGCCTGCCTCTCATATAGTCTGCAGTAGAGCCAGGCCCAGAACTCCACACAGCAGGGACCGCCGCCTGCCTGTCATATAGTCTACAGTAGGGCCAGGCCCAGCACTCCACACAGCAGGGACCGCCGCCTGCCTGTCATATAGTCTACAGTAAGACCAGGCCCAGCACTCCACACAGCAGGGACCGCCGCCTGCCTGTCATATAGTCTGCAGTGGGGCCAGGCCCAGCACTCCACACAGCAGGGACCGCCGCCTGCCTCTCATATAGTCTGCAGTAGAGCCAGGCCCAGCACTCCACACAGCAGGGCCCGCCGCCTGCCTGTCATATAGTCTACAGTAAGACCAGGCCCAGCACTGCACACAGCAGCGACCGCCGCCTGCCTGTCATATAGTCTACAGTAGGGCCAGGCCCAGCACTCCACACAGCAGGGACCGCCGCCTGCCTGTCATATAGTCTGCAGTGGGGTAAAGCCCAGCACTCCACACAGCAGGGACCGCCGCCTTCCTGTCATATAGTCTGCAGTGGGGCCAGGCCCAGCACTCCACACAGCAGGGCCCGCCGCCTGCCTGTCATATAGTCTGCAGTGGGGCCAGGCCCAGCACTCCACACAGCAGGGACCGCCACCTGCCTGTCATATAGTCTGCAGTAGAGCCAGGCCCAGAACTCCACACAGCAGGGACCGCCGCCTGCCTGTCATATAGTCTACAGTAGGGCCAGGCCCAGCACTACACACAGCAGGGACCGCCGCCTGCCTGTCATATAGTCTACAGTAAGACCAGGCCCAGCACTCCACACAGCAGGGACCGCCGCCTGCCTGTCATATAGTCTACAGTAGGGCCAGGCCCAGCACTCCACACAGCAGCGACCGCCGCCTGCCTGTCATATAGTCTACAGTAAGGCCAGGCCCAGCACTCCACACAGCAGGGACCGCCGCCTGCCTGTCATATAGTCTGCAGTGGGGTAAAGCCCAGCACTCCACACAGCAGGGACCGCCGCCTGCCTGTCATATAGTCTGCAGTGGGGCCAGGCCCAGCACTCCACACAGCAGGGCCCGCCGCCTGCCTGTCATATAGTCTGCAGTGGGGCCAGGCCCAGCACTCCACACAGCAGGGACCGCCGCCTGCCTGTCATATAGTCTGCAGTAGAGCCAGGCCCAGCACTCCACACAGCCGGGACCGCCGCCTGCCTGTCATATAGTCTGCAGTAGGGCCAGGCCCAGCACTCCACACAGCCGGGACCGCCGCCTGCCTGTCATATAGTCTGCAGTGGGGCCAGGCCCAGCACTGCACACAGCAGGGACCGCCGCCTGCCTGTCATATAGTCTGCAGTAGAGCCAGGCCCAGCACTCCACACAGCAGGGCCCGCTGCCTGCCTGTCATATAGTCTGCAGTAGGGCCAGGCCCAGCACTCCACACAGCCGGGACCACCGCCTGCCTGTCATATAGTCTGCAGTAGGGCCAGGCCCAGCACTCCACACAGCAGGGACCGCCGCCTGCCTGTCATATAGTCTGCAGTAGGGCCAGGCCCAGCACTCCACACAGCAGGGCCCGCTGCCTGCCTGTCATATAGTCTGCAGTGGGGCCAGGCCCAGCACTCCACACAGCCGGGACCGCCGCCTGCCTGTCATATAGTCTGCAGTGGGGCCAGGCCCAGCACTCCACACAGCCGGGACCGCCGCCTGCCTGTCATATAGTCTGCAGTGGGGCCAGGCCCAGCACTCCACACAGCCGGGACCGCCGCCTGCCTGTCATATAGTCTGCAGTGGGGCCAGGCCCAGCACTCCACACAGCAGGGCCCGCCGCCTGCCTGTCATATAGTCTGCAGTGGGGTAAAGCCCAGCACTCCACACAGCAGGGACCGCCGCCTGCCTGTCATATAGTCTGCAGTAGGGCCAGGCCCAGCACTCTACACAGCAGGGCCCGCTGCCTGCCTGTCATATAGTCTGCAGTAGGGCCAAGCCCAGCACTCCACACAGCAGGGACCGCCGCCTGCCTGTCATATAGTCTGCAGTAGGGCCAGGCCCAGCACTCCACACAGCAGGGACCGCCGCCTGCCTGTCATATAGTCTACAGTAGGGCCAGGCCCAGCACTCCACACAGCAGGAACCGCCGCCTGCCTGTCATATAGTCTGCAGTAGGGCCAGGCCCAGCACTCCACACAGCAGGGACCGCCGCCTGCCTGTCATATAGTCTGCAGTACAGCAAGGCCCAGCACTCCACACAGCAGGGCCCGCCGCCTGCCTGTCATATAGTCTGCAGTGGGGCCAGGCCCAGCACTCCACACAGCAGGGACCGCCGCCTGCCTCTCATATAGTCTGCAGTAGAGCCAGGCCCAGAACTCCACACAGCAGGGACCGCCGCCTGCCTGTCATATAGTCTACAGTAGGGCCAGGCCCAGCACTCCACACAGCAGGGACCGCCGCCTGCCTGTCATATAGTCTACAGTAAGACCAGGCCCAGCACTCCACACAGCAGGGACCGCCGCCTGCCTGTCATATAATCTGCAGTGGGGCCAGGCCCAGCACTCCACACAGCAGGGACCGCCGCCTGCCTCTCATATAGTCTGCAGTAGAGCCAGGCCCAGCACTCCACACAGCAGGGACCGCCGCCTGCCTGTCATATAGTCTGCAGTGGGGTAAAGCCCAGCACTCCACACAGCAGGGACCGCCGCCTTCCTGTCATATAGTCTGCAGTGGGGCCAGGCCCAGCACTCCACACAGCAGGGCCCGCCGCCTGCCTGTCATATAGTCTGCAGTGGGGCCAGGCCCAGCACTCCACACAGCAGGGACCGCCACCTGCCTGTCATATAGTCTGCAGTAGAGCCAGGCCCAGAACTCCACACAGCAGGGACCGCCGCCTGCCTGTCATATAGTCTACAGTAGGGCCAGGCCCAGCACTACACACAGCAGGGACCGCCGCCTGCCTGTCATATAGTCTACAGTAAGACCAGGCCCAGCACTCCACACAGCAGGGACCGCCGCCTGCCTGTCATATAGTCTACAGTAGGGCCAGGCCCAGCACTCCACACAGCAGCGACCGCCGCCTGCCTGTCATATAGTCTACAGTAAGGCCAGGCCCAGCACTCCACACAGCAGGGACCGCCGCCTGCCTGTCATATAGTCTGCAGTGGGGTAAAGCCCAGCACTCCACACAGCAGGGACCGCCGCCTGCCTGTCATATAGTCTGCAGTGGGGCCAGGCCCAGCACTCCACACAACAGGGCCCGCCGCCTGCCTGTCATATAGTCTGCAGTGGGGCCAGGCCCAGCACTCCACACAGCAGGGACCGCCGCCTGCCTGTCATATAGTCTGCAGTAGAGCCAGGCCCAGAACTCCACACAGCAGGGACCGCCGCCTGCCTGTCATATAGTCTACAGTAGGGCCAGGCCCAGCACTCCACACAGCAGGGACCGCCGCCTGCCTGTCATATAGTCTGCAGTAGGGCCAGGCCCAGCACTCCACACAGCAGGGACCGCCGCCTGCCTGTCCTATAGTCTGCAGTACAGCAAGGCCCAGCACTCCACACAGCAGGGCCCGCCGCCTGCCTGTCATATAGTCTGCAGTAGAGCCAGGCCCAGAACTCCACACAGCAGGGACCGCCGCCTGCCTGTCATATAGTCTACAGTAGGGCCAGGCCCAGCACTCCACACAGCAGGGACCGCCGCCTGCCTGTCATATAGTCTACAGTAAGACCAGGCCCAGCACTCCACACAGCAGGGACCGCCGCCTGCCTGTCATATAGTCTGCAGTGGGGCCAGGCCCAGCACTCCACACAGCAGGGACCGCCGCCTGCCTCTCATATAGTCTGCAGTAGAGCCAGGCCCAGCACTCCACACAGCAGGGCCCGCCGCCTGCCTGTCATATAGTCTACAGTAAGACCAGGCCCAGCACTCCACACAGCAGCGACCGCCGCCTGCCTGTCATATAGTCTACAGTAGGGCCAGGCCCAGCACTCCACACAGCAGGGACCGCCGCCTGCCTGTCATATAGTCTGCAGTGGGGTAAAGCCCAGCACTCCACACAGCAGGGACCGCCGCCTTCCTGTCATATAGTCTGCAGTGGGGCCAGGCCCAGCACTCCACACAGCAGGGCCCGCCGCCTGCCTGTCATATAGTCTGCAGTGGGGCCAGGCCCAGCACTCCACACAGCAGGGACCGCCACCTGCCTGTCATATAGTCTGCAGTAGAGCCAGGCCCAGAACTCCACACAGCAGGGACCGCCGCCTGCCTGTCATATAGTCTACAGTAGGGCCAGGCCCAGCACTACACACAGCAGGGACCGCCGCCTGCCTGTCATATAGTCTACAGTAAGACCAGGCCCAGCACTCCACACAGCAGGGACCGCCGCCTGCCTGTCATATAGTCTACAGTAGGGCCAGGCCCAGCACTCCACACAGCAGCGACCGCCGCCTGCCTGTCATATAGTCTACAGTAAGGCCAGGCCCAGCACTCCACACAGCAGGGACCGCCGCCTGCCTGTCATATAGTCTGCAGTGGGGTAAAGCCCAGCACTCCACACAGCAGGGACCGCCGCCTGCCTGTCATATAGTCTGCAGTGGGGCCAGGCCCAGCACTCCACACAGCAGGGCCCGCCGCCTGCCTGTCATATAGTCTGCAGTGGGGCCAGGCCCAGCACTCCACACAGCAGGGACCGCCGCCTGCCTGTCATATAGTCTGCAGTAGAGCCAGGCCCAGAACTCCACACAGCAGGGACCGCCGCCTGCCTGTCATATAGTCTACAGTAGGGCCAGGCCCAGCACTCCACACAGCAGGGACCGCCGCCTGCCTGTCATATAGTCTGCAGTAGGGCCAGGCCCAGCACTCCACACAGCAGGGACCGCCGCCTGCCTGTCATATAGTCTGCAGTAGGGCCAGGCCCAGCACTCCACAGAGCAGGGCCCGCCGCCTGCCTGTCATATAGTCTGCAGTAGAGCCAGGCCCAGCACTCCACACAGCAGGGACCGCCGCCTGCCTGTCATATAGTCTGCAGTAGGGCCAGGCCCAGCACTCCACACAGCAGGGACCGCCGCCTGCCTGTCATATAGTCTGCATTGGGGCCAGGCCCAGCACTCCACACAGCAGGGACCGCCGCCTGCCTGTCATATAGTCTGCAGTAGGGCCAGGCCCAGCACTCCACACAGCAGGGACCGCCGCCTGCCTGTCATATAGTCTGCAGTAGGGCCAGGCCCGGCACTCCACACAGCAGGGACCGCCGCCTGCCTGTCATATAGTCTGCAGTGGGGCCAGGCCCAGCACTCCACACAGCAGGGACCGCCGCCTGCCTGTCATATAGTCTGCAGTAGGGCCAGGCCCAGCACTCCACACAGCCGGGACCGCCGCCTGCCTGTCATATAGTCTGCAGTAGGGCCAGGCCCAGCACTCCACACAGCAGGGACCGCCGCCTGCCTGTCATATAGTCTGCAGTAGGGCCAGGCCCAGCACTCCACAGAGCAGGGCCCGCCGCCTGCCTGTCATATAGTCTGCAGTAGAGCCAGGCCCAGCACTCCACACAGCAGGGACCGCCGCCTGCCTGTCATATAGTCTGCAGTAGGGCCAGGCCCGGCACTCCACACAGCAGGGACCGCCGCCTGCCTGTCATATAGTCTGCAGTAGGGCCAGGCCCAGCACTCCACACAGCAGGGACCGCCGCCTGCCTGTCATATAGTCTGCAGTGGGGCCAGGCCCAGCACTCCACACAGCAGGGACCGCCGCCTGCCTGTCATATAGTCTGCAGTGGGGCCAGGCCCAGCACTCCACACAGCCGGGACCGCCGCCTGCCTGTCATATAGTCTGCAGTGGGGCCAGGCCCAGCACTCCACACAGCAGGGACCGCCGCCTGCCTGTCATATAGTCAGCAGTGGGGCCAGGCCCAGCACTCCACACAGCAGGGACCGCCGCCTGCCTGTCATATAGTCTGCAGTAGGGCCAGGCCCAGCACTCCACACAGCAGGGACCGCCGCCTGCCTGTCATAAAGTCTGCAGTGGGCCCAGGCCCAGCACTCCACACAGCAGGGCCCGCCGCCTGCCTGTCATATAGTCTGCAGTGGGGCCAGGCCCAGCACTCCACACAGCAGGGACCGCCGCCTGCCTGTCATATAGTCTGCAGTGGGGCCAGGCCCAGCACTCCACACAGCAGGGACCGCCGCCTGCCTGTCATATAGTCTGCAGTAGGGCCAGGCCCAGCACTCCACACAGCAGGGACCGCCGCCTGCCTGTCATATAGTCTGCAGTAGGGCCGGGCCCAGCACTCCACACAGCAGGGACCGCCGCCTGCCTGTCATATAGTCTGCAGTAGGGCCAGGCCCAGCACTCCACACAGCAGGGCCCGCCTCCTGCCTGTCATATAGTCTGCAGTAGGGCCAGGCCCAGCACTCCACACAGCAGGGACCGCCGCCTGCCTGTCATATAGTCTGCAGTGGGGCCAGGCCCAGCACTCCAAACAGCAGGGACCGCCGCCTGCCTATCCTATAGATTGCAGTAGGCCCAGGCCCAGCACTCCACACAGCAGGGACTGCCGCCTGCCTGTCATATAGTCTGCAGTAGGGCCAGGCCCAGCACTCCACACAGCAGGGACCGCCGCCTGCCTGTCATATAGTCTGCAGTGGGGCCAGGCCCAGCACTCCACACAGCAGGGACCGCCGCCTGCCTGTCATATAGTCTGCAGTGGGGCCAGGCCCAGCACTCCACACAGCAGGGCCCGCCGCCTGCCTGTCATATAGTCTGCAGTGGGGCCAGGCCCAGCACTCCACACAGCAGGGACCGCCGCCTGCCTGTCATATAGTCTGCAGTGGGGCCAGGCCCAGCACTCCACACAGCAGGGCCCGCCGCCTGCCTGTCATATAGTCTGCAGTAGGGCCAGGCCCAGCACTCCACACAGCAGGGACCGCCGCCTGCCTGTCATATAGTCTGCAGTAGGGCCAGGCCCAGCACTCCACACAGCCGGGACCGCCGCCTGCGTGTCATATAGTCTGCAGTGGGGCCAGGCCCAGCACTGCACACAGCAGGGACCGCCGCCTGCCTGTCATATAGTCTGCAGTAGAGCCAGGCCCAGAACTCCACACAGCAGGGACCGCCGCCTGCCTGTCATATAGATTGCAGTAGGGCCAGGCCCAGCACTCCACACAGCAGGGACCGCCGCCTGCCTGTCATATAGTCTGCAGTAGGCCCAGGCCCAGCACTCCACACAGCAGGGACCGCCGCCTGCCTGTCATATAGTCTGCAGTAGGGCCAGGCCCAGCACTCCACACAGCAGGGCCCGCCGCCTGCCTGTCATATAGTCTGCAGTGGGGCCAGGCCCAGCACTCCACACAGCAGGGACCGCCGCCTGCCTGTCATAGTCTGCAGTAGGGCCAGGCCCAGCACTCCACACAGCAGGGACCGCCGCCTGCCTGTCATATAGTCTGCAGTAGGGCCGGGCCCAGCACTCCACACAGCAGGGACCGCCACCTGCCTGTCATATAGTCTGCAGTAGGGCCAGGCCCAGCACTTCACACAGCAGGGCCCGCCTCCTGCCTGTCATATAGTCTGCAGTGGGGCCAGGCCCAGCACTCCACACAGCAGGGCCCGCCGCCTGCCTGTCATATAGTCTGCAGTAGGGCCAGGCCCAGCACTCCACACAGCAGGGACCGCCACCTGCCTGTCATATAGTCTGCAGTAGGGCCAGGCCCAGCACTCCACACAGCAGGGCCCGCCTCCTGCCTGTCATATAGTCTGCAGTAGGGCCAGGCCCAGCACTCCACACAGCAGGGACCGCCGCCTGCCTGTCATATAGTCTGCAGTGGGGCCAGGCCCAGCACTCCAAACAGCAGGGACCGCCGCCTGCCTATCCTATAGATTGCAGTAGGCCCAGGCCCAGCACTCCACACAGCAGGGACTGCCGCCTGCCTGTCATATAGTCTGCAGTAGGGCCAGGCCCAGCACTCCACACAGCAGGGACCGCCGCCTGCCTGTCATATAGTCTGCAGTGGGGCCAGGCCCAGCACTCCACACAGCAGGGACCGCCGCCTGCCTGTCATATAGTCTGCAGTGGGGCCAGGCCCAGCACTCCACACAGCAGGGCCCGCCGCCTGCCTGTCATATAGTCTGCAGTGGGGCCAGGCCCAGCACTCCACACAGCAGGGACCGCCGCCTGCCTGTCATATAGTCTGCAGTGGGGCCAGGCCCAGCACTCCACACAGCAGGGCCCGCCGCCTGCCTGTCATATAGTCTGCAGTAGGGCCAGGCCCAGCACTCCACACAGCAGGGACCGCCGCCTGCCTGTCATATAGTCTGCAGTAGGGCCAGGCCCAGCACTCCACACAGCCGGGACCGCCGCCTGCGTGTCATATAGTCTGCAGTGGGGCCAGGCCCAGCACTGCACACAGCAGGGACCGCCGCCTGCCTGTCATATAGTCTGCAGTAGAGCCAGGCCCAGAACTCCACACAGCAGGGACCGCCGCCTGCCTGTCATATAGATTGCAGTAGGGCCAGGCCCAGCACTCCACACAGCAGGGACCGCCGCCTGCCTGTCATATAGTCTGCAGTAGGCCCAGGCCCAGCACTCCACACAGCAGGGACCGCCGCCTGCCTGTCATATAGTCTGCAGTAGGGCCAGGCCCAGCACTCCACACAGCAGGGCCCGCCGCCTGCCTGTCATATAGTCTGCAGTGGGGCCAGGCCCAGCACTCCACACAGCAGGGACCGCCGCCTGCCTGTCATAGTCTGCAGTAGGGCCAGTCCCAGCACTCCACACAGCAGGGACCGCCGCCTGCCTGTCATATAGTCTGCAGTAGGGCCGGGCCCAGCACTCCACACAGCAGGGACCGCCACCTGCCTGTCATATAGTCTGCAGTAGGGCCAGGCCCAGCACTCCACACAGCAGGGCCCGCCTCCTGCCTGTCATATAGTCTGCAGTGGGGCCAGGCCCAGCACTCCACACAGCAGGGCCCGCCGCCTGCCTGTCATATAGTCTGCAGTAGGGCCAGGCCCAGCACTCCACACAGCAGGGACCGCCACCTGCCTGTCATATAGTCTGCAGTAGGCCCAGGCCCAGCACTCCACACAGCAGGGACCGCCGCCTGCCTGTCATATAGTCTGCAGTAGGGCCAGGCCCAGCACTCCACACAGCAGGGACCGCCGCCTGCCTGTCATATAGTCTGCAGTGGGGCCAGGCCCAGCACTCCACACAGCAGGGACCGCCGCCTGCCTGTCATATAGTCTGCAGTGGGGCCAGGCCCAGCACTCCACACAGCAGGGCCCGCCGCCTGCCTGTCATATAGTCTGCAGTGGGGCCAGGCCCAGCACTCCACACAGCAGGGACCGCCGCCTGCCTGTCATATAGTCTGCAGTAGGGCCAGGCCCAGCACTCCACACAGCAGGGTCCGCCGCCTGCCTGTCATATAGTCTGCAGTGGGGCCAGGCCCAGCACTCCACACAGCAGGGACCGCTGCCTGCCTGTCATATAGTCTGCAGTGGGGCCAGGCCCAGCACTCCACACAGCAGGGACCGCCGCCTGCCTGTCATATAGTCTGCAGTAGGGCCAGGCCCAGCACTCCACACAGCAGGGACCGCCGCCTGCCTGTCATATAGTCTGCAGTGGGGTAAAGCCCAGCACTCCACACAGCAGGGACCGCCGCCTGCCTGTCATATAGTCTGCAGTAGGGCCAGGCCCAGCACTCCACACAGCAGGGACCGCCGCCTGCCTGTCATATAGTCTGCAGTAGGCCCAGGCCCAGCACTTCACACAGCAGGGCCCGCTGCCTGCCTGTCATATAGTCTGCAGTGGGGCTAGGCCCAGCACTCCACACAGCCGGGACCGCCGCCTGCCTGTCATATAGTCTGCAGTGGGGCCAGGTCCAGCACTCCACACAGCAGGGCCCGCCGCCTGCCTGTCATATAGTCTGCAGTGGGGCCAGGCCCAGCACTCCGCTCAGGTCATTAACCCCTTCACCACCCGGCGATTTTGTTTTTCCTCCCCTTCTTCTAAGAACCATAACTTCTTTATTTTTCTGGCAATATTGCAATATCAGGGCTTATTTTTTGCTGGACAAGTTGTACTTCTGAGTGACACCATTCATTCTGCCTCATAGTGTACAGTTAAAATGGAAAAACAATTCCAAGTGCAGTAAAATTGAAAAAAAAGTGCAATTCTATGATTGTTTTTCTAATTACCATGTTCATTATATGGTAAAACTGCCCAGTCACTTAGATGCCTCAGGTCGGTGCGAGTTCGTAGACACCAGACGTATACGTTTATGTAAGGGTTAAAAAAAATCAGACGTTTGTAAAACAAAATGTCTCTTTTGGCGCGATTTCCCAGACCATAGCGTTCTCATTTTTCAGGATCTGGGCTCAGAGATGGGTTATTTTTTGTGTCCTGAGCTGGCGTTTTTAATTCTACAATTTTTGGGTAGATCCGATGTTTTGATCTTCTGTTACTGCATTATAATACAATGTTGCGGCAACCAAAATACGGAATTCTGAAATGTTGATTTGCTTTCTCGCTACACCATGTACCGATTAGATTAATTTATTTTAGATTTTGATAGATCGGACTTTTCTGAATGCGGAGATAACAAATATGTATTATTTTGTTTGTTTTATTTTCAATGGACTAAAAGGGGGGTGATTTGAACTTTTCTGTTTCTTTAATTATTTTCATTTTTTTTTAAACTTTTTTCCCCACTTTTTATAGAATTTACTAGTCCCCTTAGGCAACTTGATGCTGTGATCATCTGATCGCTTGCGCTGTACACCACTCTGTACAGCAGAAATGCTGACCTCCTGTCAATGCTGGCATTCACAGGAAGTATGTCATGACATACACAGGGGTCATCAGCTGACCCCCAACTTATGACAAACCATTGGAGCCCTGTGTTCATGTCACAGGTGAGCTGTTGGGAGCGGGGACTGACACACTTACAGCCGGTGCATGTTAATTCCCATTGTCAGAGATTGACAGCAGGATTTAACTGCTTAACATCTGCGGGCGGATCTCTGATCCCCCTATGCCTGTTAGAGGCACATTATTGCTGAACAGATCAGCTGACTTGTGCAGGGAAAGATGTGGGCTTGGTGTGTGAGCCCGCATCAAAGTCAGGGAGCCAGCATAGGACGTACCAGTACATCCTAGGTCATGAAGGGGTTAAAAGGAACCTATCAACATGTTTTTAGAACTTATTCTGAGCGCTACATAATTAGGGATAGAGATGCTATTTCCAGTAATGTGCCACTTGTGGAGGAAATTATTGTTTCAATAAAATCAGTGTTTTATCAGCAGGAGATTATCACTACAGGACTCAGTGTCTAGAGCCTCCAAGTCAACTTCTCTGTGTAACACTCAACTAATTAGCAGCTGTCTGCCTATGCACAGTGTACATAAGAAGCTGCCAAGCAGTGGTGTGGGTGGAGATATACACACCTCAGTATGCAGAGAACTGGCAGATCTCTGGAGATAGAACAGGAAATGTATCAAATGTAAACAAAGCAGCCCTGTAAGTGATACATAGGTGAAATCAGGCTTCCTGCCCCTACACCATGCTGCTCTCAGATTACATAGCAAAGACCTAGTGATTCTCTTCAGCATATAAAAAGAACACGGATTCCAGAAAGTGGTGATCTGGCTTTCACAGAGCCCTGATCTCAACATCACCGAGTCTGTCTGGGATTAAATGACAAGACGGAAGGATGTGCACAAGTGACATCCACAGGGTTCTTCAAGGTTTTTGGAACAACCTTCCTGCTGAGTTCCTTCAAAAACTAAGTCATGTGTACCAAGGAGATTTAATATTGATATTGTAGTGAAGGCAACGGCAATCACACCAAATGCTGATTTGATTTAGATATTTCTTTTTTACTACTAACACATCTATTCTTGAAATCATTCTTTGCTTTGCACACCTGCCTAAAATTTAGCTCAGTACTGTATATACATATAGTGGCAGAAAAGGAGGATCCAGCAACACGTCCATGGAGATATTGAATTAAAGTGGATTTATGTCATTCTTGTTAAAAGCATGGATGAAGAGAGAACACGAAGGATCGCAGCCTCCATATTACGCCTTTCAAACAATAGACGTGTTCTTAGTGATAGTATAAATACCAATAACAAGTATTCTAATTATCTGGAAAAAAGCCCAAGACGTTCAATAAAAGTAATTGTAGACACATGACCAAATAAACTTAAAGGAAACCTGTCAGCAGAAATTTCGCAATAAACCTAAAAGATTCCCCCTCTGCAGCTCCTGGGCTGCATTCTAGAAAGGTTCCTGTTGCTATTCTGCCCCCTTTGATACCTAAATAAAGACTTTATAAAGTCTTACCTTTTTGTATGCAAATGTTTTCTTATAGTCACGGGGGCGGGTTCTCTTCTCTTGCATCCGTTATTCTCCCTCCTGCCGCTTTACGCCGTCCCCCATTCTCATTTCCAAACATGAGGATGCCGCCCAGTGCTCCCGAGGTCTCGCGCATGCCCAGTGCCACTCTCGCGGGACTGAGTACTGTGCACAGTGTGACCGCTGGTGACGTGGTTGCGCAGGCGCGAGATTATGGGCGGCGCTGTGATTGTCATCAGCAAGTACCCGCCCATAATCTCGTGCCCGTGCTTCTCACTCTGCCTCCACAGTTATGCGCAAGCGCTGGCCATATGAACCCACATCACCTCTTACCCATCTATTTCCTGCTCCATGGAGCATGTGGAATTTAAACTGCATTACTGCTATATAATATATACTTATAACATGAAGGTACTTGGCCAATTCATATGTGCCCACCAGCCACTACAAAGCATACCTTTCTCCGGTAACACCCGCAACCTGATATTTATGAAACATGCCTCTCCCAAGCTAAAAGCCTACAAATTTATAGGACACTATTTCCACCAGGAATCTGTATAAATTAGTGCCCCATAAAATGAACATAGTGCAAAGCAATTTCACAACAGCATTGCTATGCAAATGTTCCATCTCATGTAATTTCTTTAATATGCTTCAGGATTCGGAACCCTGAAAGCGGTTAAAGGAAGTGAAGTGATTATTCTTCACTAAGTGAAGAAGGGATTAATCCGTGCGGTCATATCATAAACAAATCGGTGAGACCAGGATCCTGGATAAGAGACTTTAATGTCAACGTGCTTCCCAGTTAGTAGTATTCCTTTATCTGGACAAATCACAACTGAAATGACCAGTAGAACAATATTATTTTTATATATATATATATATGATTGAAAAAAGGTGCGTAAATAGCAGATGTTACAAATATGAATGCCGTTTCATGCGATTACAGCAGTTATGACTTACAAAACCACATATCTTGGTTTCGCTACTTGTTACCCTATTTGTTCTCTATTGTCTTTTCAACCTTCTATTGTTCTTCAGGCAGCTCCCACCACCTCGCTATAACTATAGAGTGAAACCTGGAGGCAGCAGAGCCCCGACAAGAGCAACAGCAAAATGTTTGAGGACAAGGTGTATTCTTATATATCATCCTATCATAGGAAGCTGCTGTAGTTACCATATTGACTCAATGTGAAATCCGCATGTGTCTTCCATCCATCCATTGTATGGTGATAGTCTTATGGGCTAAAAACATAAGGTTCCTGAGGAGTTTGTGAGGGTAGTGAGGCCAGGCGTCCTCATGAAGGATTCCCAATAAGCCCACCTTGTCACAGGGTGGTACAGGAGAATGCAAGATCTGGGTGAGGATAGCTTATCACTGCTTTCCAATAGTATGCAATAGGAGGGCAATGTCACATCAGGTGTATAAGAAATGCTGCCCTCTCCTCAAACCTCTGGCAACCTGCAGTGGTAGAACTACTCATTTTTTATAACCTGCTGTCAGGTAGCATTGATGGACTAAATGTATTTGGATTAGCTTGTTAATTGCTGGTGAAATACTCTGTGTTGAGCTGAAGGCATCGCCCCAATCCTCCTCTAATAGTGGAGGGTGATATCGTCCTCCATTTGGCTTCAACTAACAATGGTGATTAGGAGCGACTCCTGCTCAGTAATTGGGTATATAAAAACAAATTAACCCTTGAATCCGTAGCTCCTGAAATTCCCAATCAGGGAGTATGAGTTCCCAATGTATGGAAACTGGGTATTCAGGGCCTTTGTTGTGGATTTCTAAAGAAAGTGTGTCTGGGGACTCGATGGAGCTGCTCACATTGTGCAAAGTAAACAAGAACGCCCTGGGCTATATACCTGCGGCAATGTCTTGATCCCTAGATCCAACCAAAACGGAGCATGGAAATTCAGGAAAAGTCCTATTATGCCATTGGAGGGACTCCGCTATTGCACCCCTGAATTGAATTTTTTTTTGGTGTTTTCCACATTTGAACTGCGAGTCTATGAATGGGCAAGAAAGATCATGAATATTGCTCTGGTGCCTGCAAGACCACACCATAAACTCTAAAGACACAAATAGGTGGGGTTCAGAGTTAGGCAAGTGGTTATCCACTAGTATAAAAATAAGTCTGTGAGTGCTGCGCCTGCTTCATCCCCATCACATCCCAAGAGTGGTCATTTTCAGTTTATTTTGGTTTGAGCCCCATATTAAGGATGCTAAATAAGAGTTAATCATGACCAAAACCTTTTTGGGAACTATGGAGGGTGAATGCTAAAGAACATATAAGAATTTAGGGAGGAATATCATTTTAAGGACAATAATTCTCAAAACTGCTGACAGAGGGAGGGCACCCCATATTCTTATTTTCTCCTGCAGCTACGACAAGAGAGTGGATATATTTTAATCACGGAGCTTCGTGTGATTTCTTGCTATGTGTATACCTAGTAATATGAGGTGGAACACTATACACAGTCTGCAAAATTCATCCCCTTTCCATTCCATAGTGCTTAGAGATAACGGCATAGATTTCTGTCAGTTTATTGTTTGACTTGAGAATGGGCCAAATTAATCAATCAGATCATCGCTAAAGGCAATGTAACCCTTGGATTGGTCATAAATCAGTTGAAATTTTCTGCATATGACGCTAAGTGGTCTTCACGAGAGCCCACTTTAATCCATTGATACCCTCCAGTCAGATGGATCCTGACTGCTAGTGTTTGTATGGCAATGAAAACAAAAGGGGAGACAAAGAGCATCCCTGTCTGGTCCCCTTCCCTGAGGGAATCAACAAAGACCTAAAACCATGTATCTGGACCCTGGGCTTCGTAGATCAATACAACACTGTAATCCTTCTTCTAAAAGCTAAATCATTGAAGCATTCTTCTTACATCTCTTCCTTCCTAACTACATCTAGTATGAAGATAGCGGTCCCTTCTGTATGAAGACAATTGCCACTCCCCTGAGTAGGAAGGTAGTAGCACCACCCGTTAAAAGGTAGATGGCGGCACCATCCTAGTGTAGAAAGATGGCAGCACATCCCTTGTGTAGGAAGATGGCAGAATCTCGCCTGTCTATGTAGTTTGCAGAACTCTTATGTAGGAAGGAGACAGCACCTACCCTCTGTAGGAAGATAACAGTACCTTTAGGGTACCGTCACACTTTAGCGACGCAGCAGCGATCCCACCAGCGTTCTGACCTGGTCAGGATCGCTGCTGCATCGCTACATGGTCGCTGGTGAGCTGTCAAACAGGCAGATCTCACCAGCGGCCAGTGACCAGCCCCCAGCCAGCAGCGATGTGCAAGCGACGCTGCGCTTGCACGGAGCCGGCGTCTGGAAGCTGCAGACACTGGTAACTAAGGTAAACATCGGGTATGGTTACCCGATGTTTACCTTAGTTACCAGCGCACACCGCTTAGCTTAGCGTGTGCAGGGAGCAGGAGCCGGCACTGGCAGCGTGAGAGCTGCGGAGGCTGGTAACGAAGGTAAATATCGGGTAACCACCTTGGTTACCCGATGTTTACCTTGGTTACAGCTTACCGCAGGCTGTCAGATGCCGGCTCCTGCTCCCTGCACATTCAGGATTGTTGCTCTCTCGCTGTCACACACAGCGATGTGTGCTTATCAGCGGGAGAGCAACAATAAAAAAACGAACCAGGGCTGTGTGTAACGAGCAGCGATCTCACAGCAGGGGCCAGATCGCTGCTCAGTGTCACACACAGCGAGGTCACTGCTGCGTCACAAAAACCGTGACTCCGCAGCGATCTCAGAAGCGATCTCGCTGTGTGTGAAGTACCCCTTAGATGTATGTATGAAGATAACAGTGCCTCCCATATGTGTATGAAGATAACAGCATCTCCTCCAGTAAGAAGATAGCAGCCCCTCTCGTGTGTGTGTGTGTGTGTGTGTGTGTGTGTGTGTGTATGAAGATAACAACACCTCTCCTGTGTATGAAGATAACAGCACCTACTCTGTATATAAAGATAATGGAACCTCCCCTGTGTATGAAAACAGAAAGACGTCACTGTCACACCACAGCACACAGGAGAGAAATGGATCTGGCCACATATAAGGCTGGGAAAATGCTCAATATTTTATTTGACTTTGAGTAAAACATGTGCAACAAAAAGGTAGATAACAGCACCTCCTATGTGTGTATGAAGATAGCGCTGCCCCTGTGCAAGGAGATAACACTTGTTTCCATGTTGCAGTCTTTCCTTACAAATGGTAGCTCCAAATTGAGAAACTGCAGTCTCACAGGGCTATCAAATAGTAAGACAGTAGAGAGCACTGACGACAGTTTTACCCAGATACGTGCTAGCATATCTGGATATGGTGGCACACATCCAGATAGACCTGGACTATTGCCAGGACACTGAAACCGTGGCATTCACATAAAGAGGATATGCTGGCACACATCTACATAGAAACAGACTGCTGTATGGACACCCGACGTGTCACCAATTGAAATCAATTTTCCTTTTGTAGCGTACAGACAAAACTTGGATATAAAGTGTCTTTTCATGTTAATACATATGTTACGTTCTCTCAGCTATGACTTGCGATGCTATAATTTTTTGCTCCATTCTTTATTAAATAACACTGTATATTGTAGAAATATTTTATATTTTAGTCAACTTTTACCTCTTGAAGCATTCCAGAATATTAGAACATGACATGCTTCTGTAAACTGATAAATACTATATCACTTTTTGCAAGTGACAAACAAGCATATGAAATCATTTACACGGCTCAAGTATATATCATTTATGGGTTAAAAAAAGTTCCCAAGTTAATAAAAATGTGGTAAATGGGAGATAATGCCTTTGAGACCAAATAAACAAAGATTGATGGTAAGCACTGGAGCTGAAGCTGTGGGGAACATACCAGGAGATTATAGGTTAATTTAGCTCATCATACTGCCTTGTTTTTGGCCAATTTTGTATGATCTTAGGAAACACTTAAGAGGTTCCACATCAATCACAGATTGGGTTATTAAACATGCGACTGCATGTAGGCAGCTGTATGCAGAATTTAAAAATCACTAAAAGAGGTTTACAGGCCCTTATTGTTTGTCTACAGGAGTACAAACCTCAGAACCCTAGCAAATCTCAAACTGACGAGGTCAGGGCAATACAGTAAGAGCTACATATCCCACATAGCATTCTGTTAGCACAGGGGTGGGGAAGTTCTGGCCCGCAAGCCATATGTGGCCCACAATGACTTTTTCTGCGACCTGAGGTCAGATTCATGGGGACCACAGTGCTCAGGCAGCAGCCACATCTTGCTGACTTCTAGCCCTTTAAAGTCCCACGTGCGATGTGAGCATGCGCATGTATCGTTCACTGCTGAACACTGCAGGCGCATACACTAAAGGTTTATTTAGAGCCTAACACTAGCCGTGGCAGCATGCTGAGTATGCCATTTGCCAGTGAGGTTAGCGTGTGATGCGCTCCTGTCCCACAGAACTTAGAGGAGCGGCATCCCCACTGTTCCCAGTAATGTAAATGCCTCAAGTATTGTATGTGTCCCACAGTTATATATATACCCCCAGTGCTGTATGTGCACCCCCCAGTGATGTTTGTTTTCCCCAGTGCTGTATGTGCCCCCCAGTGATGTCTGTGCTCCACCAGTGATGTCTTTGCCCCCCAAACTAACCTGTGATGTATGTCCCATCTCCACCTGTGATGTATATGCCCCTAGCCTCTCCTTTGATATACAGTAGGTACGGAAAGTACTCAGACCCCTTTCAATCTTTCACGCTTTGTTACATTGCAGCCATTTGGTATATTCAAAAAAGTTCATTTTTTTCTCTCACTAATGTAGACTCTGCACCCCATCTTGACAGAAACCCCCCCCAGAAATGTAGAAATTTTTGCAAATGTATTAAACAAGAAAAACTGAAATATCACATGGTCATAAGTATTCAGACCCTTGCTCAATATTAAGTAGAAGCACCTTTTGAGCTAGTACAGCCATGAGTCTTCTTGGGAATGATGGAATAAGTTTTTTCACACCTGGATTTGGGGATCCTCTGCCATTCTTCCTTGCAGATCCTCACCAGTTCCATCAGGTTGGCTGGTGAACATTGGTGGACAGCCTTTTTCAGGTCTCTGCAGAGATGCTCAATTGGGCTTAGGTCAGGGCTCTGCCTGGGCAAGTCAAGAATGGTCACAGAGTTGTTCTGAAGCCACTCCTTTGTTATTTTAGCTGTGTGCTTAGGGTCATTCTCTTGTTGAAAGGTGAACCTTCAGCCAAGTCTGAGGTCCGAGCACTCTGGAAGAGGTTTTCTTCTAGGATATCTCTATACTTGGCCGCATTCATCTTTCCTTCAATTGCAACCAGTCGTCTTGTCCCTGCAGCTGAAAAACAACCCCATAGCATGATGCTGCCACCACCATGTTTCACTGTTGGGATTGTATTGGGCAGGTGATGAGCAGTGCCTGGTTTTCTCCACACATACCGCTTAGAATTATCACCAAAACGTTCTTTGTCTTATCAGACCACAGAATCTTATTTCTCATAGTTTGGGAGTCCTTCATGTGTTTTTTTGGAAACTCTATACAGGCTTTCATATGTCTTGCCCTGAGGAGAGGCTTCCGTCGGGCCACTCTACCATAAAGGCCCAACTGGTGGAGCGCTGCAGTAATAGTTGACTTTCTCCCATCTCCCAACTGCATCTCTGGAGCTCAGCCACAGTGATCTTGGGGTTCTTCTTTACCTCTCTCACCAAGGCTCTTCTCCCACGATTGCTCAGCTTGGCTGGACAGCCAGGTCTAGGAAAAGTTCTGGTGGTCCCAAACGTCTTTCATTTAAGGATTATGGAGGCCACTGTGCTCTTAGGAACCTTGAGTACTGCAGAAATTCTTTTGTAACCTTGGCCAGATCTGTGCCTTGCCACAATTCTGTTTCAGAGCTCCTTGGGCAGTTCCTTTGACCTCATGATTCTCATTTGGTCTAATATGCACTGTGAAGTCTTATATAAACAGGTGTGTGCCTTTCCAAATCAAGTCCTGTCAGTTTAATTAAACACAGCTGGACTCGAATTAAGGAGTAGAACAATCTGAAGGAGAATCACAAGGAAATGAACAGCATATGACCTAAATATGAGTGTCTGAGCAAAGGGTCTGAATACGTATGACTATGTGATATTTCAGTTTTTCTTGTTTAATAAATTTGCTAAAATTTCTATATTTCTGTTTTTTTCTGTCAAGATTGGGTGCAGAGTGTACATTCATGGGAAAAAAAAAAAGAACTTTTTGAATGTACCAAATGGCTGCAATGAAACAAATAGTGAAAAATGATAAGGGGTCTGAATACTTTCCGTACCCATTGTATATGCTCCAAGCCCCTCCTGTGATGTATATGCCCCCAGCGTCTCTTGTGATGTATATACTGCAGCTCCCATGTCTCCTGTGATGTATATGTGCCCCAGCATCTCTTATGTGATGTACAGTATATTCAACAGCCCCAGCGTCCATGTGATGTATATGATTTACAAAACTCATTATCACAAAGAGTTAACTGCGCTCCAGATGGACACAAACCTGGAAAAGCAGCTGAGAAGTAACATGATCAGTATTACCTAACATCACAGCTGCACCAAAGATAAGCAGCTCAAGCCAACACAGTAGGGGTGAGTTAGTTCATTGTTTGACCAAATACAGAAGGAGAAAAGTTTGTGCGGCCCCCGAATGATAGTAGAAATTTCCAAATGGCCAGTGACAGAAAAAAGGTTCCCTACCCATGTTTAGTAGCACTGCAGTGTTATAATAAAAACAATGACTGGTTAATTAGTTAATATTGCATTCTTGAATATCAGCCATGAAATCTCCAGTATTTATTCAGGGTTATGATTATTACATTGGTATGAAATAGTATATTAGTTAATTATTTTATTTTTTTTTACAAAAGTAAAAAAATGCCATATTTGTATAGTTGCCTTTTTTTCATTGAAATGATTGCATAGGAGTTTTGAAACCACTTCTGAATAGATAAAGTTAAAGGTCTTGACTCTGAAATCTTAATAGTTGTCTTCTTTTTCTTAGTTCATTTGTTCTGTCTTCTACTTTGCTATTAAATAAGAAAACACAATTAACAATGTATTCTTTACTTTCCTGTGCTACTAGCTGTTAATAAATCAGCAATATATATATTCTTTATAATATATTTGTAGTCTGATAGAAATCTGAAGTCTACAAAAACAATTGTATAATCTTCTGCAAAAGTTCATCCCGTTTTGTAACAGATGAAAGGCAAAATCCATTCCAAAAGATTTTTCTGATATGTTATATATAGCTGTCCCTGACTTGTCAAAGCGCCGGTTGCCGGTGCGAAACAGCTGTTGTCCGCGTGTGGTCAGTCCCTCTCCCCTCCTTCCTTTTTTATGCCTGCTCTTTGTAACAAATAAATACAAGTTTTCTACTGCCTATTTACGGTGAGTGCCCTCCGTTCTTATCTTTTTGTTTTGTACTGCTTCTTAACCTTGCTGTGCGGTGCACCCCGTTTGGCAGTTCCATGCTAGTGGGAATAATCCCCCTGTCTATTATGACAGGTGTTTTTCTGCATTGATTACTGGCTGGAGAATGTGCCCGCTTTCTTCCTTCTTTTTCCTTTGACACTACAGAACCTTCATATGGTTCTTACAAAGCCACTCCTTCGTTGCCCTCGCGGTGTGCTTGGGATCATTATCATGCTGAAAGACCCAGCCACGTTTCATCTTCAATGCCATTGCTGATGGAAGGAGGTTTGCACTCAAAACGCACGAGATATGGCCCCATTCATTCTTTCATGTACACGGATCAGTCATGCTGGTCCCTTTGCAGAGAAACAGCCTCAAAGCATGATGTTGTAACCCCCATGCTTCACAGTACTTATGGTGTTCCTTGGATGTAACTCAGCATTCTGTCTCATCCAAACACGACGAGTAGTGTTTCTACCAAACAGTTCTACTTTGGTTTCATCAGACCATATGACATTCTCCAACTACTCTTCTGGATAATGAAAATGCTCTCTAGCAAACTTCAGACGGGCCCGGACATGTACTGTCTTAGGCTATAAGCGCACGTGTGCGCTCTGCACTGCACACAAAAGGTCAGATTCAGAGCGCAGCTGAAAAGCTCCGTTCTGAAGTGCCTGGTGCCTGCAGAATTCGTGCGCTCTGCATGCTGCCTCTCCCTATAGACAGCATGCAAAGCGCACAAAAGAAGTGACATGTCACTTCTTAGAACGCACACTTCGGGCAGCAACCGAATCGCTGCGTTCCAATACGCCACGTGCGCACGTCTCATGCACAATCTTCATAGATTGTGCTGGGTACACAGGACGCATGAAGTTACGCTGCGGTGTAGAACGCAGCGTAACTGCATGCAATACGCACACGTGCGCACATAGCCTTAAGCCGGGAACACATCTGGCATTGTAGGATCTGAGTCCCTGGCAGCAAAGTGTGTTACTGATGGTAGCCTTTGTTACGGTGGTCCCAGCTCTATGCAGGTCATTCATTAGGTCCCCTCAGTGTGGTTCTGGGATTTTTGCTCATCGTTCTTGTGATCATTTTGACACCATGGGGTGAGATCTTACGTGAAGACCCAGATTGAAGGAGTTTATCAGTGGTCTTTTAAATCTTCTATTTTCTTATATTGCTCCCACAAGTTGATTTCATCACACCAAGCTGCTTGCCTATTGCAGATTCAGTTTTCCCAGCCTGGTGCAGGGCTACAATTTTTGTTTCTAGTGTCCTTCGACAGCTCTTTTGTCTTTACCGTAGTGGAGTTTGGAGTATGACTGTTTGAGGTTGTGGACAGGTGTCTTTTATACTGATAAGTTCAAACAGGTGCCATTAATACAGGTAATTAGTGGAGGACAGAGGAGCCTCTTAAAGAAAAAGTTAGAGGTCTGTGAGAGACAGAAATCTTGCATGTTTTTAGATGACCAAATACTTATTTTCCACCATAATTTGCAAAAAAAATCTTGCCAAATCAGAGAAGGTGATTTCCTGGATTTGTTTTCTCATTTTGTCGCTCACAGTTGTGGTCTACCTATGATGTCAATTACAGACCTCTCTCATCTTTTTAAGTGGGAGAACTAGCAGAATTGATAGTGGACTAAATAATTTTATCCCCACTGTAGGTGTGCTTCAACTGTAAGGAAAAATACTGATGCCACATTCTAACACGCAAGTGTGAACAGGTGCATACTGAGTATGAGATATATTGGCTCACTCAGACATCAGCTTTTCACATTCAAGTTATGTGTTTTGTACAGATAGAATTCCTACCTATTATAAGATATGGGGCTGGTTACGTGTCCATCTATTTTTGCATGGTCAGCACAAAATCACAAAGATTTGTTCAACTTTGATCCAAGCCTTGGATCATTTTCACCATCATATCTTTGTACACTGAGTTGTTCACAGACAAATTGATAGAGGTTTGAGAAATCTTCATACAAAAACAAAATCTGATAAAACTTTGACCAAACCCTTCTGGTAAAACCTACACAAATTTGAATGAAAAGCTGACGTCTGAAAATGGTCTGCTATGGTATTCAATACTTTTTTTGTGGTACACCAACATGTGAAGGACACTCTTTTGACTGCTATAAGGCTAAAGGCCCCGTCACACTAAGCAACATCACTAGCAACATCGCTGCTAACGAACAACTTTTGTGACGTTGCTAGCGATGTTGCTGTGTGTGACATCCAGCAACAACCTGGCCCCTGCTGTGAGGTCGTTGGTTGTTGCTGAATGTCCTGGGCCATTTTTTAGTTGTTGCTGTCCCGCTGTGAAGCACAGATCGCTGTGTGTGACAGCGAGACAGCAACAACTAAATGTGCAGGCAGCAGGAGCCGGCTTCTGCGGAAGCTGGTAACCACAGTAAACATCGGGTAACCAAGAAGCCCTGTCCTTGGTTACCCGATATTTACCTTTGTTACCAGCCTCCGCCGCTCTCACTGTCAGTGCCGGCTCCTGCTCTGTGCACATGTAGCTGCAGGACACATC
The DNA here is from genome assembly GCF_048569485.1 of Anomaloglossus baeobatrachus. Classification (NCBI taxonomy): domain Eukaryota; kingdom Metazoa; phylum Chordata; class Amphibia; order Anura; family Aromobatidae; genus Anomaloglossus; species Anomaloglossus baeobatrachus. The sequence goes on along the minus strand of NC_134356.1, from coordinate 347,400,495 downwards.
AGGTAATTAACCCGATGTGTGCTGTAACTAGGAGAGCAAGGAGCCAGCGCTAAGCGGTGTGCGCTGCTCCCTGCTCTGTGCACATGTAGCTGCAGCACACATCGGGTAATTAACCCGATGTGTGCTGTAACTAGGAGAGCAGGGAGCCAGCGCTCAGTGTGCGCTGCTCCCTGCTCTCTGCACGTGTAGCTCCGAGCGCTGGTAACCAAGGTAAATATCGGGTTGGTTACCCGATATTTACCTTAGTTACCAAGCGCAGCATCTTCCACGCGGCGCTGGGGGCTGGTCACTGGTTGCTGGTGAGCTCACCAGCAACTCGTGTAGCGACGCTCCAGCGATCCCTGCCAGGTCAGGTTGCTGGTGGGATCGTTGGAGCGTCGCAGTGTGACATCTCACCAGCAACCTCCTAGCAACTTACCAGCGATCCCTATCGTTGTTGGGATCGCTGGTAAGTTGCTTGGTGTGACTGGACCTTTAGAGAACCCTTTACACAAACTTATCTTGTATGTCAGGAGCCTTTTATAGCGTAGACGCTAAATAAAATTCATCTACCTAAGCAGTCTCTGTTCACACTGTAGTGGAGGCTTCCATTTCTGATGGAGCCATTTTACATTCTATCAGGCCTACATTTCTTTGTAGAATAGATGATGCTATTCTGTAAGTAAAAAGTAAAGGAGGACTGATAAAACAGGAGTGAGACAATGCTGACAGATGACAAAACAGCTCAATGATACAATGTTTTGCCATAAAACTGACAGAACAAAAAAGCCTCTGTAAGCTGCTGTCCAACTATATACCCTTGATGCTTTTATACTACCTTTTCCGGCTGTTCTGTGTGCAAAAAGCCCCCAAGAAGACAAAAAGAAGATTAAAAGAATGAACATATTAATTTCTATACAAATATGACTTGCTGTTTATATGCCCAAGCTTCTGAGCTTCTCTTAAATGATCAGTTGTTGAAAAGACACCAACTGTCTAAATGAAGTAACATGTCCTATCATTTTCCACATGATAGACAATATACACTGCCTGACAGAAGTTCTGTCGCTTATCCATGTTATGTAAATAAAAGCTTATAACCTGACTTTAAATTCATCCATTGGTTTTATAAATTACTCTTTTGAAAGCTGACCCCGCAAGACAACTGTTCATGAGCAACGTTTGTTGGTTAGAAAATCCAAAGCCAGCCCCTCTTCCACTGCAGCAGAGCTCCAACAGGCCTGGTCACCTCAAGTCCCTGTATCAACTAGAACAGTTTGTAGGATTCTGTCTCAGAAATGTTGGGAAAATGCAGTGGAAAAAAACACTGAAAAGATAGTGGCAGCAAGAATGCTGAAAATGCAGAAAAATAAAAACCAACTTAATGTTTGCAATACTACAAAGAAAAGGAGAGTTTCCATAAGTGTCTTCTGCTTGAAAAACTAACCTTTAAACATCGGAAAAAGCACGCAGTGGGAACATACTCTTAAAAATGTCTTCCTGTACAGTTTTCAGTAATAGAAATTTCCCAGCAGTAGCAAAGGAATATGCCATCTGCAAAGAGCCGAAGATCATAGACCTTCTCAATGTAATCCTCCCACAGTGATCTGTTACATATCAAAGGATCATTTTAACTTGATTTCTAATTTAGACTCTAAAGCCGCTAATCTCAGCAATACTGTACACATTTGACCATTGCTCCACACTAGCTAATGACAAGCGGCTATTCCATCACTTCCTTACCATGTGACCGTAAATTTGCTCTCAGATATTTAGCCTAAAGTGATAACGTCAAAAAGAATATGAGTTTTTTTGTTTGTTTTTTTACTCAAAAATGCAAAGGAATTTCCAAGTCTAATGACTCTTCGTCTTGGGTCCGTTTTCTTGTTACCTATACTGTTAATACACTGACATGGTTAGAGATACAGAGACTTACCAAGACATTGCAGCATTCTCCATTTTGTCTCTAGGACAGTAAGCTCTTGTGTTAAGCTTTGCGCACAGTCATTCGCAGGAGCATTGTAGGGTCCAAAGCCCAATGAAGCACACTTTACTAGCACATTAGACAAGGCTCCTATGATTTCTTTTTCTGTTTCCTGTTAAATTGAGAAATCGCGGGAAAAGACGACAGAAATAAAATATAAACTTAAGTGATTTTAAAAAAAGCACACAATACATTTATCAGTAAACAGGCCATTCCCAGTTCCTGGCAGGATACAGACAATCTAAAATGTTATACGAGGATGACTGTACAGGGGCAAAATAGTTATGGACAACTCCTACACCTATTATCCTTGAAGACCGTGGGCGCTTTAAGCCATGCTGGCAAACAGCCTATTGGTCACTTCTAGTGATGAGTGAGCACTACCATGCTCGGGTGCTCGTTATCCTTACGAACAATTGGAAGCTTGAACGGGCTCGACTCCGAGTGTAATGAAAGTCAATGGGGGACTCGAGCATTTCCAATTGACTTTCTTTATACTCAGCATTCGAGCGTCCAACTCCTGGTTACTAGTACTGAGCATGGTAGTGCTAGCTCATCACTAGTCACTTCCATACTTATTTAATCAGGGAAAGATTTTAATCAAGTTACAGGATACCAGAGTATTATAGTCATATCTTACCGTAACAACAGCGAGCACAGCACCATCCGCTAGAGCCTGCAGAAGACTGGTAAGCAGAGCAATATCCATTGTACCAACACTTCTGTTGCTTCCAACAGCTAATATAACAAGATCTGGCTGGTAGGAATAAGCCAAGGGAAGTAGAAATCGAAACAGAGGATAGAAAAAGCTGCTACCGCCATGTGGGGTCTGCAGGAAGAAAAAACAGTACAGTAGTTCTTATACATTTTCAAGGTTAAGCATTCTTCTCAATAGAGCTTTTACTGTATACTGTACTTGCCATTCTTTATACAAACTGTTCCTCTAAATTTTCAAGGTTAGAAATTTTTCTCAATAGATTTTTCACTGTATTCAGTATTTTTCATACAAACTGAGCAACTATTTTAAAACTATATAGATATTGTTTGTTTGTTTTTTTTAACAAAAATAATTACACACATATGAAAGTCAACCTCTAAAACCATGTTCTTTTATTCTATGAAAACCTACGTTTATTTGTGAAGCCTTCAGAAGAACCTTTGCAATGAAGCAGGAAAGCATGGACCAACATCCCAATACCCATGACCCAGAGAATAAAAGAAATGATGAAATCACCACTGATACAAGTTGTATCATATAATCACCCCCTTTAAAACTGTGTGGTATATATATCTCACATACAGATTTAAAGAAAATGTTAATTTTACCCTTATTTTAACTAAAGTTGTGGTACTAAGTAATATACAAGTATTACAGGCTTTCCTCCTGTAAATGTGACTGCAGCATTGCTCTCCTCCTGTCTCCGGTCCATAAAATGGCTATTGATGGAGGGGCATATAATCAGATTTGTTTTTAAAGCCCCGCCAATAAAGAAGCCAGCTTTCCTATGTGCAGTGTTCTTCAACTGGAGGAGGCAGATGGACAGGTCGGGTCACACGCTCCTTTACTAGCAGCTGTTTTGTGGACAGGACCGCTGGGCATTCTGTATCAAAGCTGTAGTAACAAGGGGGAGGAGAACCTGTCATACTTATATATTGCCAAGTGCTACAAAATTTTGTCCATGATGCATTTGTTAACATAAAGATAATGTGTTTTATCGGGACGGCTGGGGCTAGAACTTGGGAACTAATGCTTCTGAGTCAAGCACTCTAACCATTGAGCTACTGGCTCTAATAAGTTTTAAATAAAGATAATGTGGCCTAACCCCTTTAAAGGGAACCTATCACTAGATTTGGCGACTATAAGCTGTTGCCACCGCCACTAAGCTCTGATATACAGCATTCCAGAATACTGTGTATATAAGAGCCCAGGCCAAGCTGTATAGCGTAAAAACACTTTTATAATACTCACCTAGGGGGTGGTCCAGTCCAGTGGGTGTTGCTTCTCTCTGGTCCAGCACCTCCTCTCTGCGGCAATCGCTGTTCTTCTTCCCAGTCCAGTGTGGATGACGCGTGTACGCCATCCACACAAGCAGACATTACAGTCCTACACAGGCGCACTTTTATCTCCCCTGCTGAAGGAAGATCAGAGTACTGTAAAGTGCAGGCGTGTAGAAAGGTTAAAGACAACATGTGCACTACAATACTTTGATCTGCCCTGTGCAGGGCAGATCAAAGTGCGCCTGCACAGGACCTCAATGCCAGCTAGTGTGCATGACGTAGGACAAGTCATGCACACAGACCTCAGAAGAAGGAGGACGGCGATCACCGCAGAGTGGAGGCGCCAGACCGGAGAGTAGCGACAGCCATCATACTGGACCGCCCCTCAGGGGAGTATTATAAAATTGTTTTTTACGTTATACAGAGTGACCTAGACTCTTATACACAGTACTAGAAGGTGGCCCGATTCTACGCATCGGGTATTCTAGAACTTACGTATTGTGTAGTTAATGTATGATTTTTGTTATATATATATATATATATATAAATGTTGTTGTGTGTAGTTGCCAAGTGTTTGTGTAGTGCGCTGTAAATGTTCTGGGTGTTGTCTGAGTGTGGCGGGGGGTGAGAGCGGTGTTGTTTGTTTGTTGCGCTGTTTGTGGAGCGCTGTGTGTCTGTAGCGTTGTCTGTGTGTGGTGCTGTGTGTGTTGCGCGGTTTGTGTGGGTGTGGAGTGCGTGTGTGTGTTTTGGGGGGAGGTATGTTTTGTGCAGTGTGTGTGTTGTGCGGTATGTGCGTATATTTGTGTGTGCCACGGTGTTTGTGTGTTGTGTGTGTGCGGCGTTGTCTGTGTAGGGCGGTGTTTGTGGTTCCCAGTGTGTGTGTGGTGTGTTGTGCGGTGCGTGCGTGACGGTGTGTGTGTGTTTTGGGGGGAGGTGTGCACCCCCCCATCGTGCTCCATCCCCCATGCTGCGCACCCCCCATCGTGCTCCATCCCCCATGCTGCGCACCCCCCATCGTGCTCCATCCCCCATGCTGCGCACTCCCCATTGTGCTCCTTCCCCAATGCTGCGCACTCCCAATCGTGCTCCATCCCCCATGCTGCGCACTCCCCATCGTGCTCTATCCCCCATGCAGCGCACTCCCAAACGTGCTCCATCCCCCATGCTGCGCACTCCCCATTGTGCTCCATCCCCATCGTGCTCCATCCCCCATGCTGCACACTCCCCATCGTGCTCCATCCCCCATGCTGCGCACTCCCCATCGTGCTCCATCCCCCATGCTGTGCACCCCCCATTGTGCTCCACAGTCACACATCAGACAGTATACACGCACACATCTGATCGCATACACTCACACACACACCCCACTTTTCCCTGTGCCCACCGGTGGGCGGTCCCAGCAGCTGTGCTGCACGCCGTGCTCCTCTGCCGACACTCACAGATCCGATCGCACACACTCACACATCAGAACACACTCACACACATCCGATCGCATACACGCACACACACACTGACGATATCGCACATACGCGCTCACACAATCACAACATCCGGAGATACCACATGCTTCCGGCCATGTGATCCTCCGGCAGGTCCTGGAAGGTCACTGCACAGTATCGCCGCCGAGAAGCAAGCGATATCACGGGATGTTGTAAATATGTGGATACGATCTGATGTGTGTGTAAGGTGTGTGTGAGAGTGAGTGTGATCTGATGTGTGTGTGTGTGTGTGTCTGTTCTTATGTGTGTGCGTGTTTGTGTTCCGCCGCTGCAGGACCTTGATGCGCTCACCTCGGGGTGAGAGGCCATTCCGTGTGGGGGGCGGAGCCTGGGCGAGCGGCCAATCCGTGCGGGGGGCGGAGCTGAGGCGAGGCGAGCGGCCAATCCGTGCGGGGGGGAGGAGCCGAGGCGAGCGGCCAATTCGTGAGGCCGAGCGGCCAATCCGTGCGGGGGGGCGGGGCCATGGCGAGCCCAGCGGCCAATCCGCTGTTTGTCACCGTAAGGACATGGCCAATCCGTGCAGGGGGGGCGGAGGCGAGGCGAGCGGCCAATCCGTGCAGGTGGGCGGGGCCATGGCGAGCCCAGCGGCCAATCCGCTGTTTGTCACCGTAAGGACATGGCCAATCCGTGCAGGGGGGGGCGGAGGCGAGGCGAGCGGCCAATCCGTGCGGGGGGAGGAGCCGAGGCGAGCGGCCAATCCGTGCAGGTGGGCGGGGCCATGGCGAGCCCAGCGGCCAATCCGCTGTTTGTCACCGTAAGGACACAATTTTGGAGCAAGACAGACAGACAGACAGAATAAGGCAATTATATATATAGATTCTAGAATGCTGTATATAAGGGCTCACTAGTTTTGGCCGCAGCTTATAATCACCAACTCTCGTGACAGGTTCCCTTTAAGTAATATCAAGAAAATGCACAAGTATTGACAAGAAACACTACAGCTCAATTTGCATGGTGCACTTCACTTACTTCCTTCCACTGGAGGAAAGTTACATATGGTGAATGAGTCTTCTCGGGCATTTTGTCTCCAGAAATTGTAAGACACAAAGTTTTCCTGTTAGGTGTAAAGTCATATAGCAAATTTAATGCAGCTGAAGTGCTTTCCCAAGCATTGCTGATTAACATTATATCATTATGGGTTATGCAGGGTTTCATCATGTGTATGGATTAATCAATTTTAATTACGTGTAAAAAAAACAAACTGCGTACAACAATAAGAAATGTTTATTCCATAAAATAGGAAAAGCTCAAGGCTACTTACCCCTCATTTGCTATTTCAGGTTTCATATCCACATCCCCAATAAGGACACAAAATACTCTGTACATAATAAAGAAATAAATGGTATGAAAAGAATCATTGATCTTGTACTACACCCTCCCTTAATACAAAACCTAGACTGCTTATTTGAATTTGATCGTTTAAGGTCTACAGTCAGAATTTATGAGTTATGGCGAGGTTAGCAAGTGATAAGTTATGTTCATATATTATACTCTGCTCACTTCCAAGCAGGACGGTAGGCGGGGGAGGGCATGGTGCGGCCTGTGGGCCACTGATTTCAGCCTTTCAGCTGTCTCAGTCCATGGGCCGGACAGGAACAGCCAGAGAGCCTGATGTGGCTTCTGAATAGCATTTTACTGAGCCCTGTTTTATAGTATGCTATCCATCATCGGGGTCAGGCTGTGCCAGGGGACATATACCCCATTGGCTGTTCTCCTAGAAGAAGCTTAAATTGTTTTCGCTAAAAGAAAGTTAATTTTAAAGTTCATTTTAATCAATAGATCTTGGAATAATAATACGTTCCACAATTGGAGGTATTTAACATTTTTTTGGACTGATATAATCTTATATATGTCCCTGCTATGTACTGTGTAATGGCCGTGTCTGACCGTACAGGAACTTGGTCTGATCATACCACATCTCCTGGGCCGGTGAGGATGCAAAAAAACAAACAGACATGCCCATATTGATGGCCTAGGATGGTTGATCGCACTGACAGATTCCCTTTAAGAAGCTATAAAATAGTTCATGACTATCAGATGTTTGGGGGTCCCCATCGATCAGCTGACAGATGGAGCTATGGTACCCCAAAACTGGAACAGAGGACAAGTACTGTTTTTTCTGCGAATTATTTAACTTGTAATTATTGCAAAGTAATTTTTTCCATGTGGGATTAACATATTTATCACGGAAGGTTTCATTGTAGTCCAATCATCTCACTGCACACTGACAAGGTCCAGAATATGCAGTACTATTACTCTGTTTAATCTGCTAATTTATCTTTCGTTATACTGACATGTTCCTTATAGTTTCTTATATGATAAGATACCGGTTACACATCAATATAAACAAGTGCTGTGCATTTCTTCTGAACTGATCATGTGGTATTCACTATTATGAAAGCTTTCTCCTGTTTGTCAGGATCCAACACCATCCTTGGCCCCAATATATTGCTCCCATTGACGTCACTATATCAGAGGTACATTTACCTTTCAGAGCCCAGATGTAAAGCTTGCTGTATGGCAGCTGCAGCAGAAAGATACACATTTGGAGATACGGTAATGCAATTCCTGGTCTAAGAAAAATAACATACACCAAACAACCGGATATTAATAATGGATTTAGTTCTAGTTACTTCACTACAAAGTTAGTAAACCCTTTTATAGAATAATTGACAATATTAAGCCCTTGAGAATGCTGCCTTGTTTCAGATTATCGCCTTTGATTGTTCCTGCTCACATTCCAAGAGCCATATTTTTTTTTTTTTTCCGTATGTTTTTGGTTGGGAGAGTTGTGGTCACATAGTTACATAGGTTGAAAAAAGACCTAGGTCCATCTAGTTCAACCTTCCTCCACCAGTTCTACATTTGGTCACAAAGTCATTTATAACCAACAATGTTGTGTAGTGAGGAAATCATCCAGCCCTTTCTTAAAAGCTGTTATAGTATCTGCCATTACTACCTCTTGTGGTAGGGCATTCCACAGTCTGACTGCTCTAACTGTAAAGAACCCTTTCCTATTTAGCTGTCGGAATCGCTTTTCTTCCACTCCCGGTGAGTGCCCCCTGGTCCTTAGTATAGTCTTTGGAAGAAATAAGTCATGTGCCAGTCCTTTATATTGACCACACATGTATTTATACATATAAATGAGATCTCCTCTGAGACGTCTTTTTTCTAAGCTAAACACCTTATCTTGAAAGTCACCATGCACGTTACCATTTAATGTACTGAAAGAAAGGAAAACAAGTCTGTGTGGTGGCATTGAGAAAAACAAATCGCCGGCAATACTGTCATTACTTTTTTGTTTTTTACAATAGATGACATGTTAACTTCGCCAGTTAACCCCCTAGAGACCGAGTGATTTTTTTTTTTGTTTTCGTTTTTACCTCCCCTTATTTCTAGAGCCATAAAGTTTTTTTTATTTTCTCATTGATATAACTGTGAGGGCTTGTTTTTTGCAATATGAGTTATACTTTTGAATCACATCATCCATTTTATCAAAATATATAATGGTAAGTAGGAAAAAGATTCCAAGTGTGGTGAAAAAGCAAAAAAAATAGTGAAATTCTTCCATTGTTTTTTTGTTTTCATTTACAATGTTCCTTTTACCATAAAAGTTACCGGGCAATATGATTCCCCAGGTCAGTATGATTGTGCAGATACCAAACATGTATAGTTTTATTTATCTGGTGACAAAAAGAAACCCCAGAAATTTTTTTAAAAAAAAATTAAAAATATAATATAATATATATATATATATATATATATATATATATATATATATAAAATATATATATTATATATATATATATATATATATATATATATATATATATATATATATATATATACACACACATACATACATACACACACACACGTTTATGTTGCGACTTTAGAAAAGCCGTAACATTTTAAATTTTTGGGATATGGAGCTATGTGAGGGCTTGGTGATTCAGCACCTTGAGCTGAAATTTTTATTGACATAGTGCAGGAGTATACATAATGTTTTGATCACCTGGTATTATTCCTCCCGTTGCTGTGGCAGCTGAAAAATTGCAATTCCGGCATTTTAACTTTTTACCCTTGTTACGCTGTTTACAGATTGGATAGTCATATTAAATGCATTAATTTTCATTCATATATACAGTATATCATTTTATTTTATCTCATTTTAAACATTTTTTGATATTTTTTATATTAGCCCCTCTAGTAGACTGCAACATTTAATCAATTATACAATGGGCCACAATGTTGTAGCACTGCAGTGTTTTGTAAAATGTGCAATCTCCAAAGAAACCAGCGCCAGTCTGGGATTCACTGGAGTACGAAGAATGCAAAAACGTGGGCTATCCGTAGGCCCCTGGTGGAGCTAAGTCTGACAGTGGCTTAATGAAGTTGGCTGGCCTTGGGTACAAGTCCACAGTCAGTCTCTGTGACTGCAGTCTTGTAAATCCTTACAGCTTGCAAAGTCAAGATGCTTGGTTGCAGGCAGTTGCGTGCCTGCAAATATGAGATTTGCATACATGTGGTCACAAAAATACATCAGGGGGGACTCTAGCGAATATGTTCCAAGTGCCAAGTGTTGTGACTTTTTTAAAAAGCTGCAATTGATGAATCATCTGAAGATATCTGGTCTTCCTAAACTCCACCCATAAAGTAAAAAAAACAACAGGAGAGCACTTATAAAATAGGCTTGAAAAAAAAGTGCAAATAGGCACTATGAATTCGGTGCAAAAAGAGTCCGTAATGGAAAAAAAAAGCCGATTCCATGCGCTCTGAGTGCAGCCTCTCCCATAGACAGAGCGGGGGCTGCAGGCAAAGCACACGGAAGTAGTGACATGTCACTTCTTAGAACGCGCGCTTTGGGCAGCAGCCGAAGCGCTGCGCCCTAATACGCCACGTGCGCACGGCTCCTGCATAATCTTCATAGATTGTGCTGGGGACGCAGGACACATGCAGTTACGCTGCGGTGCAGATCGCAGCGTAACTGCATGTAAATACGCAACGTGCGCACATAGCCTTACTTGTATTTTTATCTCTTTGTTTTTGTCTCTTCTTGGTATGTCATGCTTTAAAGTTGCATTGTTTTTGATACTTCTTGGTATTTGTCTTTGACAAAACTTTATTGATATACTTATGTGCGAATAACATGTGATTTTGATGCATTTCTGCAGCGAAACTGCATTACTAACAAGTGCATTTTTTACCTACGTATTTTCCGTATCGAAGGCAAGTCTTTGGGGAAAATTTGCACATAACTCAGTGTACCCAGAAATTAACTGCAGGTCAGTTTATGCAGCACAAAAAAGAAGCACAGTGGGTATGAGATTTCTATAAATCCCATCCTGTTTGCTGGAACTGTTGACATTACCTTTTTGACTCAGTGGGAATCTGAAGCATCAAAAGGCACTAAAATCTCATTGTAGGCACACAGGCTAAGTGTACATTTTTTAAACTAATAATCACTTACAACAATAAGTATTGTGCTAATATTAATAAACATAAGAATCTTTGTAGAAGAGCTTTATAACAGCTGCAGCTTATGATATTTAGGAGAAGCTCACCTTTCTGTTCAGGAGCTTTTCTACAGCGGGTAACAGTTTAGAGTTTAATACATTTTCATTCAGTTCACCTTGATTGAAAGCACTGACAATGAAAATAAATAAAAAACATTTGTGGGACCATATGAAAAAACTATAAACAGAATAGAAATATATATATACGGTGGAACCTCGCTTAACGAGTAACCCACTTAACGAGAATTTCGCTTAACAAGCAAAGCTTTCTGTAAATTTGTAACTCTATTTACGAGAAAGCTTTGCTGTATGAACGAAATCCTCACTGCACACACTTCCAGTTCCGTACATCCACCGTGCTCTAACCCACACTTGCAGTCCACACAAACACACACGCACGCACACACATACAGTATTATGCTCACCTTACCTTCCGTTCCACCGCCGGCCTCATGGTTCTTGTAGTCCGCCGGCTCATTGCGACGTCCTCGCGGCGAACTACAAGACCCAGGAGGCCGGCGATGGAACGGAAGGTAAGGTGAGCATAATATGTTTACCTTCAGTTGCATCGCCGGCCTCCTGGGTCCTGTAGTTCGCCGCTCCACTCCAGGCTGTACATCGGCAACCATAGCGACGAAGCAGGAACTTCCTCTGTCACCGCTACTCAAAGGCAGCGCGCTGGCCAATCAGAGGCAAGTGGCTCCTGCCTTTGACGTCAGCGCTCTGGCAGCAGAAGTTCCTCCCTCGTCGTTATGGTAACCCGATACACAGCCCGTACCGGAGAACAGCAAGTCCCAGGAGACAGTCGATGGAACGGAAGGTAAGGTGAGCATAATATGTGCATGTGCGTGCGTGCGTGCTTGTGTGAGTTTGTGCGTGTTTGTGTGTGTTTGTGTGTGTGGAATGACACAATAGGGGACCTGAATGGGACATTTAACAAGTTGTGGAACGAATCGTCTGCATTGCAATGATTTCCTGTGGGAAATCTTGCTTTGCTGAACGAGTAACTTGGTTAACAAGCACACTCCCAGAACGAATTGTTCACGTTAACCAAGGTTCCACTGTATATTACAGGACTGTTTGTTGTCATGCAGGCTCTGTCATGTGCTTGAGCCTTGGGCTTATGAATTTCACAGACAATACACCAGATTCTAGTGTGTTGGAGAAACTTTGAATTTTTTTTTTATTTTATTTTTGGCAAACAAGAATATCATTGGTGAAATGGCCACACTGATCAAACCCTGAATATCGGCTTTAGCACACTTAAAAAAAATTGGTCCATGTCTTTCACATACAAGAATAAAACAGATGTCTGAATGAAGCCTCAAAGTGTACCTTAGCTTAGCATTCATTATCTAAGGGTCTGATGGGAAAAGCTGAGCTTGCGCTCAATAGTCCCATAGAGAATGACTGGAGCAATAATCAAGCAAGTGATCTGCTGCTCCATTTTAATGGAGATAAAAGTGCTTCATTATGGCAAACAGTGGGGGTCCTTGCAGTTGGAGCCCACCAATCTACAAGTTAGAATCTATCCTGTCAATATGTGATTACTTCATTTCACCAGAAAAAAACCCTTTAGGTTATGTTCACACACTGCATTTTTTTTTTTTACAGCATTTTATCATGCGTTATATGCAAACTAAAAGCCGCTTTTTACAGTACTAGCAAAAGCTATGAGAGTCCAGAAATCTCATGCACACACTTGCTTTTTTTATTTATCCAAAATTGAAAGCAGCATGTTAATTCGAATAGCGTTTCAGCATTTTCCAAGTTTTTTTTCACCACTGACAGTAATAAGAGTGCAAAAACGCAATCGCCGCATCTTTGCTGTTTTTGTAGTGAAAGAAACTATCTTTATTAAACATGTACTGTAGACAAATGACACACCAAAAATACAGCAAAAAAAAAAAAAAGCAACAAAACCTGCTTTTTGGAAGCAGCTTTTTTTTTGCTGCCAAGAGAGCAGGCTTTAACTGCAGCAAAAACGCAACGTGTGAACATAGCCTTAAATTCTCCCTACTAAACATGGTTACGGATTGACTTGATAAACACAACCCACTCCAAACCAAATAACATAATGTCTATATTTAGAAGTGACAGGTCCACTTTACAGAATGTTGTGTTAAAATGATGATAAAGTTCTTGTGTTTTAAATGGTGTTGACATAAAAGAAAACCAAATTATACTAATGGTAAAATACTGGCTTTTGGTCAGTTATGATTTGCATACTAGACTATGGATTTGGGATTAGGAGGCAGAGGAGGACAGTGCGTCTTTCTTTTTGTTTAAATAAAGAAATATGTGGAATTGTTGCTTGCCCAGTGTATTTTCAGACATTACCTTGTTACATTAATTGCTTGCTGTGTAGTTAGAGTTCCTTCTTCTAGTTGCATGCCTTCCAGAATGTTAGGTGTGTTTTCTACAGGTGCTACCACAAGGGTTGTTATTGGAGGTGTCGGATGCAGGATCTTCTTCATGTGATTTTCTAACAGCTCATCCGCAGCAGATCCATCTGTCTGCAAAGGCTCGGGGGCTGGCATGCCCTTGGTGCTCATCTCTTGTACTAACCTTGTTTCTATCAATAATACAATATATTAATAATAATGATGGTGATTAATATTACTTCTTTTTTGGATGGAAAACAAAATGATATGCACAGAATGAAAGAGGAAAATGCAGCAAAAAAGCCAAAAGAAACCTTCTTGATTTCGTATATTTATATCTGCATCCATGTTACTGTCTTCACTGGCTCACTACTGTGATATCCTGAATTCCCTTATTACTGTATTCTGTGCTAACATCCATCCTTGCTGACAGTGCGCGTGCCTGCCGCCGGTGCGTGCCTGCAATGTCCTACATCGGAATCCATATGGAGATGTGGGCATGTGTGCAGCGTCTATGGTTACCTGTGACGCTGTGCTCGCTCCCCCTTTGCATCTCCATGACGTCTGGTGTGGGCGTTTCGGGCGCGACGCACGCGGCACGCATGCGCCAAAGGTGAGCCAGGATTGCCTGTTGGACCGGATAGGTCCTGTTTGTTTGCAACCAATCCGGTCACATGACCGAGTTTTTAAGGTCCTGCACCTGCATTATTGATCACTCTCCCGGACGAAGCGGTCTACATTAACATCGCGAAACGCGTGTCGGAAGTTTAAGGCAGCGAGTGACACATCGGTGGGGCTACCTCTTTATGGGTGAGACTATATTTGATACCCTGTCCTCTGGGGCAATGGTCGTTCTATACTTTGCCTAATTTATGTCTGGGACTTAGGGCAGTATAATGAATCTAATTAACCGATACGTGCAATAGTCCTGTCCCCTCTATTTATAATTCCTTACCTACATCTCTTTATTTATTCATAGTGTTATGTAGTGTATCCCCCATATATCCCCGATATCTATACTGATGTGTCTGCCTCTTGTGGGATTAGGATAGGGTGGGCTTTTCCTTCCCTTTCCCTCCCCCCCTTTCCTTCCATCTACAGCACCTTGTTTTTTAATCGTGTGTGTTTTTTTCTTTATATATTTCTATTGGTATTATTTATAAATCAATAAAACAAATTATTTTTATCTCAGCCATTTATTCTCCAGTTCTCTTTGTTGTGTCCCATTCCCCCGCACCTCCAGTAACCTCCCCCTGCACTACTGTGGGGTCCGTGACCTGGGGGCGGGGCCTGGCGGCAGCTGCCGTGGTGTCAGCGCCAGCACCGGGCCCCCTGCCCAGGATCACACATTCAAATGTACCGGCATCACAGATCACCGATGCCGGTACATTTGAAAGTGCTGATGAGAAGCAGCGCAGCGCAGCTTCTCATCACTGTCCCTCCCGCTGTCTGTGCTCTCTTCAGCACAGTGGTGACGTCACTACTGTGCTGAAGAGAGCACAGACAGCGCACGAACGTGCAGGAGTGGCGGGGACCGAGGACAGGTGAGTATGTACTCCACATGTGTTCCCGATGGGGATGGGGATGGGGGGGGTTGCAGAGACATATGTGTGCGTGTGCAGAGCCATATGTGTGCGTGTGAGGTGCACAGCCATATGTGTGCATGTGCAGAGCCATGTGTGTGCGTGTACGGTGCAGAGCCATATGTGTGCGTGTGCAGAGCCATATGTGTGCGTGTGCAGAGCCATATGTGTGCGTGTGCAGAGCCATGTGTGCGTGTGCAGAGCCATATGTGTGCGTGTGCAGAGCCATATGTGTGCGTTTGCGGTGCAGAGCCATATGTGTGCGTGTGCAGAGCCATGTGTGTGCGTGTACGGTGCAGAGCCATGTGTGTGCGTGTGCAGAGCCATATGTGTGCGTGTGCGGTGCAGAGCCATATGTGTGCGGTGCAGAGCCATATGTGTGCGCTGCGGTACAGAGCCATATGTGTGCGTGTGCGGTGCAGAGCCATATGTGTGCGTGTGCAGAGCCATATGTGTGCGTGTGCGGTACAGAGCCATATGTGTGCGTGTGCAGAGCCATATGTGTGCGTGTGCGGTACAGAGCCATATGTGTGCGGTACAGAGCCATATGTGTGCGTGTGCGGTGCAGAGCCCGATGTGGGGCTGTTATTTGCAATGCTGTAGTGATACCAGGTCAGTGCTGGGGCAGAATATACTGACAGGGAATGTGTGTGCAGGGGGCGGGCAGAGGGTGGGGCTGGACACTGGGGTGGGTGGTGACAGCTCTGACTGAGGTTCAGCACAGGAAGTGGTCATGTTTGCTGGATCTGAATGTAAACAAGAGCTGCAGAGAATAAAGGGGATAATTCAAGAGGAACAAAAGTTAGAAAACAAAAAATAACAATGTAGGGGTGATTTATATGACAATACAGCACAGATAAACTCAAAAATTTTTGTTAAGCTAATGTCGGACAACTCCTTTAACAAGACTTCATAAACAGAAATATTAACATATATTTCTAGAGACAATAAACTTACCTGTTCAATACCAATAAATTTAGGGAGAAAAGTGTTACTACAGCTGGTCACAATAGCATAAAAGTTCACATAGGCAAGACTGAAAGTGTATGGAAATGTGTGTATGAAACAAAAATGCTTCACTGGGAATCCAGCTTAGGCCTTGGTTCCACTTGTGTACAAATAATCGGTCCGATACTCATCCCGAAAAGTATGGCAAGTGTGATGTGTAGGGTCTTGTTTTTCTTGCCTATCATTTGTATGACATGCGAGTGCTAAGCGAATGTGCAGTTTTTTCTCACCTAGGATCCATGTGACATGCGTATGCCATCCGTATGACATGCGTATGTAATGCCATGTGATCTTTTTCTCACACCCATAAGCAGGCTTTACACGCTGCGACATCGCTAGCAATTGCTAGCGATGTCGAGCGCGATAGCACCCGCCCCATCGTACGGCCGATATGCGGTGATCGCTGCCGTAGCGAACATTATCGCTACGGCAGCGTCACACGCACATACCTGCTCTGCGACGTCGCTCTGGCCGGCGAACCGCCTCCTTTCTAAGCGGGTGGGTCGTGCGGCGTCACAGCGACGTCACACGGCAGCCGTCCAATAGAAGCGGAGGGGCGGAGATGAGCGGGACATAAACATCTCGCCGGTGGAGGCAGGTAAGGAGTTGTTCCTCGCTCCTGCGGTGTCACACATAGCGATGTGTGCTGCTGCAGGAACGAGGAACAACATCGCTAAAAAGCAGAAAACGATTTATTTCAGGACGACCTCTCCGCGGCAAACGATTTTGCCCTCTTTTGTGATCGTTTCAGATCGCTCTTAAGTTTTACACACTGCAATATTGTTAATGATGCCGGATGTGCGTCACAAACACCGTGACCCTGATGATAATTCATTAACGATATCGTAGCGTGTAAAGCCCCCTATAGACTTGCATTGGTATATCTGGTGCGATCTACACAGCATGCTGCAATGTTATCATCAGCATAATTAGAGCTGAGGAAAAAATAGCAGATGGACACTGCCTGACTGATTAACCCTGGTGCAAGGACAATCCAATGTTTTATCGGATTTCACTTGTCCATAAAAATCGCAAGTGGAACCGAGCCCTTAAACAGAGGAAATGACATAATAAATAACTCTTCAGACATAAAATTGGTCAAAAGATCCCTATCAAGAAACAATACACATAGAAAGCTCATAAGAATGATCTTAAATTGAACCAGACAGTTGTAACATACTACGGCAGAGTGTTTTAGAGAAAGCCACTCTTTATAAAGCGTCAAGACTGAGCCATGCTGGAGTCTAGTTGGAAAGGCGGGTACCTGGCATCTGCTTCCCACTTAATGCCCTTAATTGACAGCTCTCTTCCCATGCGCACATATAAACGTGCATGTGGATCGGTTAGGCTACTTTCACACATCCGGTTTTTGCTCTGCGGCACAATACCGCACTCTGCAGAAAAACCGCAACCGTTTTTTTTTTGCCGCCGGTTGCGTTTTTTTTTGCATAGACTTACATTAGTGCCGTATGGGCTTGCGTTCGGTCCGGTTTTTGCCGCATGCGGCAGATTTAGCCGATGACGCGGCCGGATGGAACGTTGCCTGCAACGTTTTTTGCGCCGGCAAAAAAAAAAACGCATCGCGCCACATCCGGCCGCTGCAGCGCATTTTCAATGCATGCCTATGGACGCCGGATGCGGCGCGATGCGGACAAAAAACGCATCCGGCCGCCGCATGCGGTTTCTTCCACTGCGCATGCTCAGTAGCGTGCCGCAACCGGAAAAAACCGGACCGGCCGCATGTAAAAACTTATGCAAAGGATGCAGTGTTTTCGCCGCATCCGTTGCATAGGTTTCACAGCCGGATTGAGCCGCAGTGCTCAAACCGGATGTGTGAAAGTAGCCTTAGCATGTATGAGCTGTCAGGTTCACTTAAACAATTCCTTCCTTAGATGGTTGTTCTAAAGTTTGAGCTTTTGGAGCACACCCCTGTGTTACCAGGGATGATGAAGAATGACAATTCTTCAGGAGCATCGGCAGGCTTGCACTGCTAGTCCAAACTGTTCATTTTCCGACGCTGCTTGAGCATTAAAGGAGCCAAATCATGCGCGCACGCATTAAGCAATGTGGCCAGCTTTACATCAGTTCTTATATAAGCATTATAAATAAGACATTTTAAGTCTACGCATGGTAGGCCAAGGGGTGCAGCAGTGGCCAGAAACCTAAACAAGAAGCAGTAAACCATAGAATTACCAATCCCTCCATTCTTAAAATAGAGAAGATTTTTAATAAGATTAAAATTGCAAAGTTTCTTGATTTTAAAAGTACTTTAAGCAGACATTATACTATCGTCTTTCAAGTGACCCAAGAGATCAGATACAGTAATAACTATTATCCTCAGTAGTTAAGAAATGAAGCAGTCTTGAAGAGATTTGGGACTTTAGAGGGGAATTTTATGATATGTGTAAATAGAGAAAAGTAAAATAAAGTCAAATTATATAAGTCAGCTAAGTATAACAAAACAAAATAATTACCATCATGCAATAAACACTTCCAGTATGGGGAATGTGCATGCCTTGTATTCTGGATGGATTCTAAAGCACTATAAAAATAAAACACATTACTGTTGCCAGTATTTGTCTGAAATACATAGCAAGGCATTCCAACCACTTAATCAGGTAATGAATTAAACTACAATTACACAGTAAAAAAAACTACAAGAGCTTTCAGGGGGTACAAAAATCATGCACAAGTGGCTTACAAAGAATCGGTCACCAGGTTCTTGCTATGTAATCTGATAGCAGCATGATGTAAGGGACAGAGACCCTGATTCCAGCGATGTGTCACTTACTGAGTTGCTTGCTGTCATGTTGTTCAAATAACTGTTTGCTCTGCTGCAGATCTACCGATCCTCTGAGTGCAGAGCACTGTATAACCTTGCCCACACCACTGTTTGGGAGCTTTCTGTGTACACTGTGCATAGGCAGAAAGCTGGTAATCAGTGGTGGGGTGGAGTTACAAAGAGCAGGAGGACTGCATGGCACAAGAAAACTAGTCTGTAGTGATAATCTCCTGCTAATGAAACACTAATGCTATTAGAACTAAAACACAGCCAAGTAAGTGACACATTATTGGAATCATGGTCTCTATATCATGCAGTTCTCAGATTATATAGAAAAAACCTGCAGACATATTCCCTTAATAGTGGATTTCCACTACTATGATACTGATTACCTATCCACAGGATAGGTCATTATTACTATGAGATTGATAGGGTCCGAAAACCAGTACCACCACAGATCAGCTTTTACCAGCTCCGGCAGCGGTACAGAGAAGAACAATACAGCTCAGTCACATTGTTTAGTGACCAGTCCTGGATACTGCAAATCAGTTCTAACTTATTTGCTGCCAAAACTGGTATTAGCCGGCTGTAGGACCCCACTGATCACATATTGGTAACCTATATGGAGAAGACATTGTCAGTATACTAATGGTGGAAAATCCCTTTAATTTCACATAATGACAGTCTGTGATTGCTCAGCTGAAACAGTGGCGACACAGATAGAAAAAGGACTCTGTGCAAGAATAATCTATGGGCCCACTGTAGTCTGATAGTTCTGCTATGACTGAAGCTCCTTGCTGCTTTGGAGGTGGGCCCATGTACGTCTGCACAAGCTGCACCAATAATGTGTCCGCCCATGAGCTGGAATGATTGTGTGGTCTTTAATTTTATGAAACGAAAACTTGAAATATAATATTTTTTATTATTTTTAGTTTTAAAGGTCATCTTAGTTGTAGAAAAAAAAAAAAAAAAAGAAAAACAAAGAAACAGAAGCTGCTGTAGCCTACAGTAAAAGTAGTAGCGTTGCAAGTCAGCCATTTAAAGGCGTATTCTCAAGTTTGGACATTATGCCCTATCTATAAACTAGGATGTACCGTATTTTTCAAACTTTAAGAAAAACTTCTGCTTAAAAGTGTGTGCGTATTTTAGCCCGAAGGCAGCTTCCTGTGATGGAGTAGATTGCTGACACTACATCATCCTTAATCACAGAGATTATTTCTCTCTCTTCTCCTTCTGCACATCGACCTATATGATCTGCGCTGAGTAGGAGTGGAAGCTTACCAACATCTGAATTGAAGCTGCACAAGTTGAGCAGATGAAGGACCTTCCACATGAGTACTTAAAGGACCTTTCAGGTCATATGATTGACCACATGACCTGAAAATTATTTTAATTAAGGGTTACTCCCATCATCCAATATCGTATCCTAACATGAATTAGGTGTAGTAATAATAATATTAGCAAATAAAGCTCCAATTAAAAACGAAGTATGGTTCTCTAATTAGCAATGTCGCTTACCTCATGTTGAGGGCATTGCAGGACCTTAGGTATCCATGGGTATGACCATGCATATAGTGACAGTTGGTTAGTTGCTCATGGTTGTAACCATGGATACCTAAGGTCCTGTAATGCTCTGCACATGAGGTAAGTGACACAGTAAATCCGGAGAATTATACTACATTTCTAATTGGAGGCATTTCCTAATATTATTATCATTACACCTAATACATATTGGGATAGAATCTGAGATGGGAATACCTCTTTAATTGATTAGAAGTTCCTTCAGCTGCTGAGCTCCTGTAGCCTCCATTCAGGTCCAAATATTTATTTTTATATATATATATATATATATATATATATATATATATATATATACATATATATATATATATATTTTAATATACATGTAGCGGAGTTGCATGTCTGTAAATGTACATGTAATGTGCGTGTAGTAGAGCTATGTCTGTATAATACACACTGCAGAAAGGCACTAACAATAGATTTATTACTTCCCTATTCTACCCTAATACATTAAAATTAGTGCTAATGGGGGGGGCGTGGCCGGCTGCAGAGTGATGAGGAAGTGAAAATCCTCTGCTCTGTGTTTCACTCAGCAAAGCTACAAAATACAGCAACTTGGATGGACCTTAGCCTTTATTGAACAAAAAAGAGCACAAGAGGACTCCGTCTGGATCATTTCGGTACCAAAATTATCTAAATCGGGCTCTCCTAGCCTGAGATATCACAGATTATAGCAGGCACTATCACAGCACAGAGGGACCGAGGAACAGTGGACACAACAAGCACTGGTGAGTGCATATAAACCTGGGCCAGGGGTGCACCGTTTATCACACTAGGCCTGATTCAGGGGATATAACTGTTAACACAGTGGGAGACATACCGTATTTTTCGGACTATAAGACGCACCGGACTATAAGACGCACCCTGGTTTTAGAGGAGGAAAATGGGAAAATAAAACTTTAAGCAAAAAATGTGGTCATGACACACTGTTATAGGGTGAGGATCTGCTGCTGACACTGTTATGGGGGTAATGTCCCCAAATTCTCTACTAAGGTACCCCATCCTGGTAATGATCCTCCTGCCTTG
Organism: Anomaloglossus baeobatrachus; assembly: GCF_048569485.1. Taxonomy (NCBI): domain Eukaryota; kingdom Metazoa; phylum Chordata; class Amphibia; order Anura; family Aromobatidae; genus Anomaloglossus; species Anomaloglossus baeobatrachus. The sequence continues at coordinate 347,379,155 of NC_134356.1, read as the reverse complement.
TATATGATCCTGCTATAAACCCCCATCCATCCTGTTCACATACCCCCCCATCCAGCCTGTTCACATGCCCCCCCATCCAGCCTGTTCACATGCCCCCCCCCATCCAGCCTGTTCACATGCCCCCCCATCCAGCCTGTTCACATGCCCCCCCATCCAGCCTGTTCACATGCCCCCCCATCCAGCCTGTTCACATGCCCCCCCATCCAGCCTGTTCACATGCCCCCCCCATCCAGCCTGTTCACATGCCCCCCCATCCAGCCTGTTCACATGCCCCCCCATCCAGCCTGTTCACATGCCCCCCCCATCCAGCCTGTTCACATGCCCCCCCATCCAGCCTGTTCACATGCCCCCCCATCCAGCCTGTTCACATGCCCCCCCATCCAGCCTGTTCACATGCCCCCCCATCCAGCCTGTTCACATGCCCCCCCATCCAGCCTGTTCATATACTCCCATCGTGCTCATATACCATCCTGGTATATGGCCTGTATCCTATAGCACAGAGAAAAAAATAAACGTTTATACTCACCTTTTCCTCACTCCCTGCAGCACCGATCACATCTTCCTCTCTGGCACGCTGATCTGTGTGTGTGGAGCCGTTCCCCTGCAATACGCGATGTCTTCCTGTCTGTGCCGATCAGCTGACCAGCTCAGCACAGATCAGCTGACCGGCACAGACAGGAAGTCATCGCGTGCAGCAGGGGGGCGGCTCCACACACGGGGACGGGTGAGTGCACTGATTCACTGCACCCCGCGCTGGTAATGACGCGCGGGGGGCAGTGAATACAGCCGCACATGATCACTCCAGGCTGTAATTGCCAGGGGTGATCATGCGGCCGGCTCTTTACTATGCGCGCGTTCCCGCTCATCCTTCCGCCCACCTGTCAGTGCCGGCTTCAGCGCTGAGAGATGGGTGGGAGGATGGGCGTGCATATGTAATGAGCGGGCCCACGTGGTCACGGCAGGCGCTGCTGCTGCCTGCTCGTGCCCCCGATGACCCGCAGCACCCTCATTCCCAGCCGCAGCCCTATAGTCAGACCATAAGACGCACCCCCAACTTTCCCCCAACATTTGGGGGAAAAAAAGTGCGTCTTATGGTCCGAAAAATACGGTAACTGGGCTGAGCAGCAGCCTTTTCCCCACAGCTCCATCCCTCCCCCTCCACTTCTCTCAGACTGCAAGGGACAGTTTCTGCAGCATTGCATATGCTAATTAACCCCTGTGGTGAAGTTGCTTATTCTTGCTGGAGCTGAACTTTAACAACAAATAAATCAACAAGCCACTAATGCTGGTGTCACACTAAGCGACAGCGACAACGACGTCGCTGTTACGTCACCATTTTCGGTGACGTAACAGCGACCTTGTAAGTCGCTGTTATGATCGCTGCTTAGCTGTCAAACACAGCAGAAGCAGCGATCATAACGTCGCTGTGCTACATGTGCAGAGAGCAGGGAGCCGCGCTTAGCGCTGGCTCCTTGCTCTCCTACAGTACACATCGAGTTAATTAACCCGATGTGTGCTGCAGCTACATGTCACAGTGCAGAGAGCAGGGAGCCGCGCGCACTGCTTAGCGCTGGCTCCTTGCTCTCCTTGCTACAGTATACATCGGGTTAATTACCCGATGCATACTGCAGCCACATGTCACAGTGCAGGAGCCGGCGCTGGCCGCAAGAGCGGAGGCTGGTAACCAGCGTAAACATCGGGTAACTAGGGAAAGGTCTTCCCTTGGTTACCCGATGTTTACGCTGGTTACAGCTTACCGCAGCTGCCAGTGCCGGCTCCTGCTCGCTTCATTTCGTCGCTCTCTCGCTGTCACACACAGCGATGTGTGTGTCACAGCGGGAGAGTGACGACCAAAAAATGAAGCTGGACATTCAGCAACGACCGGCGACCTCACAGCAGGGGCCAGGTCGTTGCTGGATGTCACACACAGCGACAGCGACGGGACGTCGCTGCAACGTCACAGAAAATGGTGACGTAGCAGCGACGTCGTTGTCGTCGTCGTTATGTGTGACACCAGCTTAAGTGGTGAAGGCAGTGCTGCCCTGACTTTATATCACCCTGTAAATAGGAGATTCTCCTATATAATAACCTATGCAGCTGCTTTTAAAACTTATTCTACTGCAAAGCAACCCTGTGCAGCATTCAGCCTGCAACTCACTGTATAATACCCTACTGTGACAAAGGTCTTGCTGCCAACTATTTGTGAGATCAAACCACCATAAACAAAGATTAATAACAGATTTTGAGTGATCTGGAAGAGGGGAACGAGCAGGAGCCCTGGAAGCAGCAGTGAAGGGCAGCAGTGTAGGGTCCTGAGCAGGGTAAAGAAGAGCTGCGGTGCAGTAATCTGCCGTCCTGGCCTGGGGGCCTGAGTGTGGTCTTGTGGCAGTGCAGGGAGAGGGGCACTCCGACCCCCCTCTTCCCTGATATAAGTGAGATAAGGAAGAAAACTCGTAGCAGTCCCACAGAAGTGTTTTTCAGAGCCTTCCATTTCTATATATAAAAACTCACTCCCTGCATCATACTCTACTGCCATCTAGTGGTCATTGGAACAATAGCTTGCTGTAAAGAGATTTGTACAGGAGGGAGCCATGAAAGGGATATACACCCCTGTATAATGTCTGCGTAGAGGGGAGGCTCGCCTTACCGCCCATATAGAGGACATGAGTCGACAGCTACAATTTTAATGATATTGCATTAATAAATAATATTGAAAGGAAATATAATACACGGCACAGACTAGGTGACGATCTGGCTGGGCTGAGGAGGAGAAGAGGCCCAGGCTGGTCTTACAGATTAAGAAAGGGGCAGCCGTTTGTGACCCCTCTGGACAAGTTTCTTACTAAGAGAGACTGTGTTGCGAATGACCCCATGCCACCAAAGTCACAACGACAATCAACCCATAAAGGTACTCAAGCGAAAAATAAAACTGCGTGGTCGGATCCATCGGATATGGACCTAGACTCTGCGCCCTCACTATCTGCTCTAGTGTCTCAGCAGGAGGACGGGGGAGGGTCACGTGACTCCCCATCAGAGGCTGAGTCGGGAGATATGGAACACCATTTTGACTATAGAAAATTAAAAAAGTATCTGGATCTCCTTCCTACCAAGGAAGACTTCAAATCCCTGATCTCAGAGGTGAAAGAAACCTGTAAGTCAGAAATTAATTCCATCCGCCAAGATGTTGGGCTATTAGCAGATAGAGTGGACTCAGTTGAAAGGGATCACGATGCCACTAGACAGTACATCATCAAATTACAGAAAAATGTGACTTCCTATGCTCAGGCCCTGAGTGAAGCTAACAAACATCTGGAAGACCTAGATAACAGAGGACGCCGTAATAATATCCGAGTGAGAGGCGTCCCTGAGGCTACAGGTAATGAGGATGTCCATGCCATTCTTGAAACCATATTTAACACTGTGCTGGAGCGCCCTATAACTCAAAGGATAAAATTGGACAGAGCGCATAGAGCATTACGCCCCAGGGGGCCTCAAAACCAATCTCGTGACATTATTTGCTGCGTCCACGACTTCCAACTAAAAGAGTCCATTATGGCTAAAGCCCGTACCTCAAAGAGAATTGAATACCAAGGGACTCGGATCCAATTATTCCCTGATCTTTCTTGGATCACCTTACAGAAAAGAAGACACCTGCAGCCACTTCTTGCATCCTTAAAAGATAAGGGCATCCGATACCGCTGGGGGTACCCGTTTGCCCTCATAGCCTCAAAAGATGGTCGTACGGCTGTGCTACGCTCAACTCAGGACCTCCCGGCTTTCTGCACTGACCTGGGAGTCCCTTCACCCTCCCTGGTGGACTGGGAATTGGAGATGCCATCCAGTCCACCCCGTCCAATCTGGCAGCAAGTGGACTCTAAGGGGGGATCTCCCTCATCACGGCCTAAGGCACGACCAGCTCCAACCTGAGATGACAATTTTTATTTATTTTGTTTTTCTTCTGGGAACTGGAGCCCCTTGTTTACATCTATGGTGTCAAGCTGAAGCCCCCTTGGGGGTATTGGGGGGGGTTTCATGCCCTCCCTCGTTTATTACAGGGACTTTGGTTGGTCCTTTCTTTCATAAGTAGCTGTTCACTTTTTCCTTTCCTCTTCTGATATTAATATATCTGGTTATGACTCCTCATACTATTTGCATTGGTTTGCTACTAGGGCGGTGAGAATTGAATACTCCCCTCTTGTAGATGTTTTGAATTTAGCTGCCGATACTGACTGCGATAGCAGAGTGTCCGTAGCTACAAACCCCCTTTAAGGGTTAGAGTTACCCTGGTTCCTCCTACGGAAGAGTTGGTAAAGGAGGTTAGGGTTTATATACTGGTAAAGTTATGCCAATTTTTTCTTCTTTGACCCTGGCCGGAGAGGACGGTGGCGGAGGTAAAGGATTTTGCCCATGGCTTCACTCCTCTCCGGTAACATTTGTGACATGTAAATGTTATGATCTATGTGTTATGTGTTTTGTCATTGTGCTTTCCCATCCCCTATGTGTCTACCCTAATTGTGGTGAGGGAATCCTCTGTACCCCATTGAGAACCACTCAGCATGGGCCCTTAGGCAATTTTGAGATGGGCAATACCCGGTTAGCCTTCGTATGTAATGCTAATTTTTCTTTATACTACTACAGCTTAAAATATGGTTAAAATTTTAACGTTAAATGTTAAGGGTCTAAACTCAAACATTAAGAGGCGTATGGCACTTGGTGAGATGCGGACCCAGCGAGCTGATGTGGTTTTCTTGCAGGAAACGCACTTGAACCTCAATGGGAACTGCAATTTCGCTAAACACCTTTACCCCACGATTTTTCTAGCCTCCCAGGAAAGGAAAAAAGCCGGTGTGGCGATTTTGATATCAAGAACCTGTCCCATTCAAGTTACTACCTCCCTGGCAGACCCACAGGGTAGATACCTTATCCTACAAGGGACATATAAGGAAGTTCCAATCCTTTTGTGTAACATTTATGCCCCTAACACCTCCCAGATCCTCTTTTTGAACCGGGTATTCCTCAAACTCACACGCCTTCCCTCCTCAGCGTGGATTGTGGGTGGAGATTTCAACACTATTTTCTCTGACTCTTTAGACAGGTTGACCATTAACAATCAATTGTCGAGCCCGTCTCAGCGTAAATTGACAGCTGCCTTTCGAAGACTGATCCGCAGGTTTGCCTTATTTGATTTGTGGCGAGTTAAACATCCCTCAGAAAAAACCTTTACCTTCTACTCTCCCCCTCATGGTACACACACCAGGATCGATTTCTTCTTTGGCAACGTTCAAGCCCTTAGATTGACGAGCAGTGTAGATATTGGTGCAATAACGTGGTCAGACCACGCGCCAATGACTCTCACCCTAGATCAGACAACTTCACGTACAAGAGTCTGCCACTGGAGGCTCAATGAGTCCCTCCTCAAGAGAACTCCCTACAGAGACAAACTGGAAGCAGGGCTGATAGAATACTTCGAGAACAATGAGGGGTCAGTGCCTAATTTTTCCACTGTTTGGGAAGCCCATAAGGCCGTCTTTAGAGGGCAATGCATAGCATTAAGCTCCCGTATCAAAAAAGATAGACTTTATCAGAGAGATCAGCTCCTTAAAAGTCTCAGAGACTTAGAAAATAGGATGACCCTTAACCCATCAATACGTACCCTTAGAGGTATAGTAAAGACTCGTGCCCAACTGAAGGACCTAGAGGTCAATATAACAGAAAAATTATTACTCTATAGCAGGCATAAATACTATGACAAAGGAAATAAATCTCACTCTCTTTTGGCCCGCCAACTTAGAGAGGATAGGGGGAACTCATCCGTTTATGCCTTGAGAGATTCGGGGGGGAATATTTTTTATGACCCCACTAAAGTTGAAAAGATCTTTCAGGATTATCTGTCGAGACTGTATTCTTTGTCTAGCCCTCTTCCTGCAGACCCAGGAAGACAGAGGGAGCTAATCCACTCCTTTCTTGAGCAGTGTAAGCTGCCTACTCTTACTAAGAATGCTGTAAACACACTGAATAAAGAAATCACGTGTGAAGAGGTAGGAGAGGTGCTTAAATTACTTCCTAATGGAAAATCACCGGGTCCAGACGGTCTGACATATTTTTACTACAAGGCATTTGCGGATCGACTTACCCCTTATTTGGTTAAATTATTTAATAGCTTCCTCACGGGCTCCCCTATACCCACAAGTATGTTACATTCATATATTACGCTTATACCCAAACCTGGGAAGGATGCTATGGAATGTGCCAATTACAGGCCCATAGCACTCCTTAATGCTGATTTGAAAATCTTTACTAAACTACTGGCTCTACGTCTTTCAGTCCTGCTCCCTCACCTAATACACAAAGACCAGGTGGGTTTTGTCCCATGTAGGCAAGGGGGGGACAACACCAGGAAGATCATTGACTTAGTAGAAGTTGTTAATAAGACAGAGAGTGAAGCACTCCTTCTTAGTTTGGATGCGGAGAAGGCGTTTGACCGTCTGGGGTGGCCATTCATGTTCGAAACATTGCATCATTTTGGAATTTCGGGTGCATTCATTACTGCCCTGAAAAGTCTATATTCATGCCCCTCAGCTTCGGTCAAGCTTCCTTATGCCACATCTCAACCCTTTCAAATACACAATGGCACTCGTCAGGGATGCCCTTTGTCCCCCCTTCTCTTTGTTATGTGTATTGAGCCATTGGCTGCTGCTATTCGCATTGACCCTAATATACGTGGAGTAATGGTGAGAGACAAGGAGTTTAAGCTATCCTTATATGCGGATGATGTCCTATTGATTTTGTCCCAACCACATATCACCCTCACGAATTTGCATTCCTTATTACTACAATTTGAAAGGTTGTCAGGGTATAAGGTCAATCAGAGCAAAACGGAAGCTCTGCCTCTTAATATTCCACAGGTGCGGGTCTCCTCCTTACAGGAAAACTACAACTATAAATGGAAAAACATATCCTTGACATACCTGGGGATACAATTAACATCTAAGTATAAGCTCTTGTACCAGCAGAACTATCCTAGTTTATTTACTGAGATAAAAAGGCTCCTGCTCAATTGGAATAAGCTCCCATTGTCTCTGTTTGGAAGAATCTCTGCAGTCAAAATGTCTGTCCTGCCGAAGCTACTTTACCTATTTGAGACCCTTCCGGTGTGTGTACCATATAAAGAATTGCGCAACATTCAGTCTGTTATACTTCAATTCATTTGGGCCCACAAGAGACATAGAATTAAGAAAGCGACTTTGTTTGACAGTAAACTGAGAGGAGGCCTGGGAGTCCCTGATATTACTAGGTACTATTGGGCAGTACACTTACGTCACATCCCTGCATGGTCTAATCGCAGTGCCTTCTCTAGATGGATGGAAATAGAGAAGTTATGGCTCGCCCCAATACACCCCAATTCCTACCTCTGGGGCACCTCATCAAACAAGCCTGACCCACATACCCTGGGCCCTATAGCCTTCACGAAGAGGATATGGGACTGTTGTGTCAAGAAGTTTCCACTTAAATCTGAACACTCTCCCTTGACTTCTTTTCTTTTTAATCCCAAAATGCTAGACGGTATGCAGGGTACAGCGACTAAAACGTGGTTTGACAGGAAACTCTTTTGCTTTGCTGACATAGTAGACGCACACTCCAGAGTCCTTCTCCCATACGCCACCATAGCTGATAAATTTAATCTCCCTGGCAATTCCCAATATCGCTATTTACAAGTTAGACACCTGATGCACTCCCTTTTTACCTCCCTAGAAGTCTCCACCCCTACACTTTTTGAGAGATTATGCAGAGCTGGGGTCTCTACTAAAGGCCTCATCTCAGATATATATCGTATTTTAATTACCCCCTGCCCAGAAGACAAGCCAAATCATACATATATGAGGAAATGTGAAGATTTCCTTGGTGAGTCCATTCCCTTGTGTATGTGGAAACGGATCTGGGATACTGCCTCTAAGACATCCTCATGCTATGTCTATAAGGAAAATCAGTATAAATTACTTATGTATTGGTATCACACCCCAGCACTACTACATAAACTAAACCCAGCTATACCTGACAATTGTTGGAGGTGTGGAGCCACAGGAGGAGACATACCGCACATATTCTGGGTATGCCCCAATATCCAGCGTTTCTGGAGGTTGGTGCAATCCCTTATATATAAAGTAACTGACCTTCGGGTTTCCCTGGATCCTAAATTCTATCTATTAAATATACCACTTGTTCAGCTGGGGAAAAGAGTGAAGCGGTTATTGTTACATATAACTACAGCAGCTAGATGTCTGATTGCCCGCAACTGGAAGTTAGCTCATCCACCCTCACTTACCGATCTCCAATCTCGGATCCAAGATGTGAGAAGGATGGAGTGTCTATCTGCCTTGTCAAATAATACAGTAGATCATTTTGAGAGTGTTTGGTCACTTTGGGACACTTATTGGGCCAATAAAGAATAATAGTGAGGTATGGTCTTGATGGAAGCCTGATATATTCACCCTCCCCACTCCACCCCCCCCTTCCTTAAACTTCCCTGTTTAGTCTTGTATTGTTTGTCTTGTCACATCCCCTGTTTTTATTGTATCAGTGGATAATAAGATATGTATACTGATTTTTGGTTTACAGTTATTGCTCACATGCTTGTGAGACATACCTATGCATCCATGTACTTTTTCCATGTCTGTTAAAAAATTTAATAAAACATTCAGTTATAAAAAAAAAAAAAATTAGTGCTAATGACCCCTCCACTTTACACCCCCAGGAAAGTTTTAATTTTAGGAAAAATGTTTTTCGTATTTTTGCACTAATCTAGAGTGCATCTTATAGTAAGGTGCATTTTATAGTCTGAAAAATACGGTAATATGTATGTAATGTAATACATAGTTGATCATATAATAAATGAGGAATATAATTTCACTTTTAGAAGGGTGTTGTGGTGAGAGGGCAACTCTTTCATTAAATTTGTCATTTACACACAGGTTGAATCAAATCACTGTAAGAAAGGTGCGGCAGGTAAAAAAACCCTATACTGTATTTCAGGAGAATAGCTAGAAAACACCATGCAGAAGAAAAAAAATAATATACCTGTAACATGGTGTCATTTCTCCAGACAACTTGGGTACTGGATCTCCGAGCAGCGTTCTTACAGTCATGGAGGCAGATTCTGACAGAGATCGTAGGTGGTAACCTCCCTGTTAGAAAATGATTGTAAGGGCATACTCGACTAAATATGATAAAGCTAAGCCACATCCATAACTATTCCTTACATAGCACAATAAATGGGCAGTGTGACCTCAACTTACAAATCCGCCTTACAATTGTACTGGTGAGAGCACCCTAACAAAACCAATTTAACCAATGAGAGCCACAATGACCATGTTGACATCCCAACCAATCATGATTTGCATATGGCTTCTATGCCAGATTTCTCTTGACTGGCACATCGGATCTATTCTAAAGAAGGATACATTTTTGGGGGGAGGGAACAAGCGCCTATACAGCCATACTACTTATGTGAAATGACAGACAGATTAACTTTAATTATTTGAATAAGCCATAATGTACCGCTGAGGAGAAATGATATAATATAATACTACTGCATTAGAGCACGATCTGCTTCCAGTTCAGCACATGTGTGGCTTAAGGCTACATGCGCATGCTGCGTGTTTGTCGCGTTTTTTGTTGTCAGCAAGTTCTGACTTTTGATTTCCTAGCAAAGTCTATGAGAATTCAGACTTGCTGTGTGCACGTTGTAGTTTTTTGTCTGCAGTTTATTTGTCAAAACCATCTGACAAAAATCTTTCTCTCCCTCTCTCTATGGCGCTCACTGTGAGCGTCAGATGTAGCAGTGCTGAAAGCATCGTGGGACCTCGTGTGGATTACGTTGGACCTGCAGGGGTGTTTTGGGTGTTAATAAAGTGGTGAAAGAGGGTGCTTTTTTTGTCTTTTATTTCAAACTAGAAGGTGGCCCGATTCTACGCATCGGGTATTCTAGAATTTACGTATTGTGTAGTTCATGTATGATTTTTGTTATATATATATATATATATATATATATATATAGATGTTGTTGTGTGTAGTTACCAAGTGTTTGTGTAGGGCGCTGTACATGTTCTGGGTGTTGTCTGGGTGTGATGGGGGGTGAGAGCGGTGTTGTTTGTGTGTTGCGTTGTTTGTGGAGCGCTGTGTGTCTGTAGCGTTGTGTGTGTGTTGCGCAGTTTGTGTGTGTGTGGTGTGTTTTGGGGGGAGGTATGTTTTGTGCAATGTGCGTGTTGTGCGGTATGTGCGTATATTTGTGTGTGCAACGTTGTCTGTGTGTGTGGGTGTCTATGTAGGGCAGTTGTTTGTGGTTCCCAGTGTGTGTGTGTGGTGTGGTGTGTTGTGCAGTGCGCGCGTGTGTGTGTGTGTGTTGGGGGGAGGTGTGCACTTCCCATCGTGCTCCATCCCCCATGCAGCGCACTCCCCATCGTGCTCCATCCCGTATGCTGCGCACCCCCCATCGTGCTCCATCTCCCATCCTGCGCACTCCCAAACGTGCTCCATCCGCCATGCTGCGCACTCCCAAACGTGCTCCATCCGCCATGCTGCGCACTCCCCATCGTGCTCCATCCCCCATGCTGCGCACTCCCAAACGTGCTCCATCCGCCATGCTGCGCACTCCCCATCGTGCTCCATCTCCCATGCTGCGCACTCCCAAACGTGCTCCATCCGCCATGCTGCGCACTCCCAAACGTGGTCCATCCGCCATGCTGCGCACTCCCAAACGTGCTCCATCCGCCATACTCCGCACTCCCCATCGTGCTGCATCCTCCATGCTGCGCACTCCCAAACGTGCTCCATCCGCCATACTCCGCACTCCCCATCGTGCTGCATCCCCCATGCTGCGCACTCCCAAACGTGCTCCATCCGCCATGCTGCGCATTTCCAAATGTGCTCCATCCGCCATGCTGCGCACTCCCAAACGTGCTCCATCCGCCATGCTGCGCACTCCCAAACGTGCTCCATCCGCCATGCTGCGCACTCCCAAACGTGCTCCATCCGCCATGCTGCGCACTCCCAAACGTGCTCCATCCGCCATGCTGCGCACTCCCAAAGGTGCTCCATCCGCCATGCTGCGCCAGCATCAGCCTCTCTACCTGCAGCATCAGCCTCTCTCCTCCCAGCATCAGCCTCTCTGTCCCCAGCATCAGCCTCTCTGTCTCCAGCATCAGCCTCTCTGTCCCCAGCATCAGCCTCTCTGTCGCCAGCATCAGCCTCTCTGTCCCCAGCATCAGCCTCTCTGTCCCTAGCATCAGCCTCTGTCCCCAGCATCAGCCTCTCTGTCCCCAGCATCAGCCTCTCTGTCCCCAGCATCAGCCTCTCTGTGCCCAGCATCAGCCTCTCTGTCCCCAGCATCAGCCTCTGTCCCCAGCATCAGCCTCTCTGTCCCCAGCATCAGCCTCTCTGTCCCCAGCATCAGCCTCTCTGTCTCCAGCATCAGCCTCTCTGTCCCCAGCATCAGCCTCTCTGTCCCCAGCATCAGCCTCTCTGTCCCCAGCATCAGCTTCTCTGTCCCCAGCATCAGCCTCTCTGTCCCCAGCATCAGCTTCTCTGTCCCCAGCATCAGCCTCTCTGTCTCCAGCATCAGCCTCTCTGTCCCCAGCATCAGCCTCCCGCAGCATCAGCCTCTCTGTCCCCAGCATCAGCTTCTCTGTCCCCAGCATCAGCCTCTCTGTCCTCAGCATCAGCTTCTCTGTCCCCAGCATCAGCCTCTCCGTGTCCAGCATCAGCCTCCCCATCCCAGCCTTCCCCAGGATCAGCCTCTGTCCTCTCAGCCTCCTCCAGCACGCCGTGCTCCTCTGCCGACACTCACAGATCCGATCGCATACACTCACACACACCCGATCGCATACACTCACACACACCCGATCGCATACACTCACACACACCCGATCGCATACACTCACACACACCCACACACCCCCACCCGATCGCATACACTCACACCCACCCGATCACATACACTCACACACAAAGACACACACACTGACGATATTGCACATACGCGCTGATACTCACAACATCCGGGGATATCACATGCTTCTGGCCATGTGATCCCCCGGCAGGTCCTGGAAGCTCACAACAGCACATAATCGCCGCCGAGAAGCAAGCGATATCCCAGGATGTTGTGAGTATGTGGATGGGATGTGATGTGTGAGGTGTGTGTGAGTGTGATCTGATTTGTGTGTGTGTGTATGTGTGTGTGTGTGTGTGCTGTTATGTGTGTGTATGTTCCGCAGCTGCAGGACCTTGATGTGTGGATGCGATGTGATGTGTGTGTGAGGTATGTGTGAGAGTGAGTGTGAGCCGGTGTACACTGGTAACTATGATACACATCGGGTAACCAAGGGACCTTAGTTACCCGATGTGTATAATGGTTACCAGCTTTCACGGCCTCCGTGAAGATCCCAGCATCGCAAGGTTATGTCTGGCGCTGCTGGGATCCTGACGGAGCCGGTGTAGAAGCAAGCGATATCCCAGCATGTTGTGATGTGTGAGGTGTGTGTGAGAGTGAGTGTGAGAGTGAGTGTGATCTGATGTGTGTGTGTACTCACCTGGGAATCGGAGCTCCGTGTCAGTTGGGCCAGAGCGAGCGTGCATTGCGTGAGGGGGGCGGGGCCTGCAGAGAGCCGGGGCGAGAGGCCAATCCGTGTGGGGGGGCGGGGCCATGGCGAGCCCAGCGGCCAATCAGCTTTGTGTCACCGTAAGGACACAATTTCGGAGCATGACAGACAGACAGACAGAATAAGGCAATTATATATATAGATAAAGGATTTTTTGGGTGTTTGTGTTTATTTACTTTCACTTACAGATTAGTAATGGGGGGTGTCTTATAGACACCTGCCATCACTAATCTAGGGCTTAGGCGCAGTTGTGGGCTGTTATTAACTCCTTATTACCCGTCTATTTTTCATAACCAGCGACGGTACAGCAGATAAAAATTAAAAAAAAACAGCTGGCCAAGCTAGCTATCCCTCTATCAAGCTATTCTGTTAATTCTTTCTGTATATTCTGTTCTTTCTCATTATCTATTCTATATGTTCTTTCTTTCTATCTATTCTATATGTTATCTATTCTTTCTATTTTTTTTCTATCTATCCATCTATTCTACCTATCTATCAAATATCCTATCCTATCATATTTTGTTTCTCTTTAAAAAAACGCATTAACAAAAATGCGGCAAAAACGCACCATCGTTACAAACGAGGTTTTTTTTACATTTCCAGGCTCTCTGTGACAAAGTGCAGTTTTGGTCGCAGTTAAAACTGCAGTGTGCGCATATAGCCTAAGTGGACAGATGCTGATTTCAGCGCTCAGAAATTACAAATGGATTTAATAAAACCCAATTAGTAAAGTTGGCTCATGATGGAAACATAAGTTAGCATGTCCATATTGTTACATATAGGAAAAAAAAAATGTTATTCAGTTTGCTCCAACTGGTTCTCTCCTCATGGCACAGGACGTTATGTCATCTTAGACCACATGCACACATTAAGTATTTGGTGATTTTTTTTTTTACCTCAGTATTTGTAAGGCCACATCCATACGCTGAGTATTTGATGAGTTTTTACCTCAGTATTTCAAAGACCATATTTGTGAGGCCATGTGCACATACATGAATATTTTGAGGAGGTTTTTTTACCTCAGTATTTGTAAGCCAAAACCAGAAGTGGAATAATCAGAGGAAAAGTATAATAGAAACATGGACACCACTTCTTTATTTTTTACCCATTCCTGGTTTTGGCTTACAAATATTGAGGTAAAAACTCACCATATACTGAACGTGTGCACATGGCCTTACAAATACTGAGGTAAAAACTCACCAAATACTCAATGTGTTCACGTGGCCTTACAAATACTGAGGTAATATACTCACCAAATACTCAATGTGTTCACGTGGCCTTACAAATACTGAGGTAATATACTCACCAAATACTGAACATGTGCACGTGGGCCTTACAAATACTGAGGTAAAAAAAATAACAATATCCTCAACTTGTGAATGTGACCTTAGTGAAGATCATCAAAATCTATGGTCTTCTACAGATTATAAAAGTGCAGCTTATAAAAAGAGCTGCTAATAACATTCAAATAGATGTATGGTAATACATTTGAAGTCACAGACAGAACAAAAGCGATTATCTAGAATATCAAGCTTCCTGGCAATAACAATGTCATAAGAAATGAGCCACAAAGAGATTATTTTGCTAAATATCATCTATTACAAACAATGCTGCTAAGTATTCTGATGGTCCCCTAATGGACCTGGATTTCTACAACGTCTGTCTGAACTTCCAGGATGTTGAATCCCGGTATACAAAGTGGGACTCACATTCCTCCCCGATCCCTTCACAGTATAAACAGAGGGTCTTGAATGTTATTGGGACTCCTTGCTCTAATGATGTTACCTGTTAGTAAAAGATGTAGCAGCTCTGGATTTGTTTAATGCATGACACCTTGCAATAACAGGGAAGATCTCATGCTTTTTTGTAAGGGAAGGCCTGGGAAATCTTATGGTATCCCACTTTGCATGCTGAGATCAATCTTTCAGACTTTTTCCTCTACAGTTGGGTCTTTTAGGAGCCATTAGGGACATATGGCAGGATTTTTTGGTAATAGGTGTTATTCAGTAAAATGATCAGACTGTGGAAGCAAGACCATCCTCATAGAAAGATATTTTACTAAAATGAACATGAAAAGCACAAGACTTTACCTCAAGAATCATGCATAGTTTACCACCAGCAAGATGCATTAACATGTGTGTGAGATGGGCATAGCACTCTGGAGTAGCGCACATACGTCCCTGCAGATATACAATAGTATGAAATATTACATTATAGAAAGACTGTTCAGTATAAAGATACATAAAAATATCGGATAATGATGTAGTACCTCAGGGTCTCCAACGCCTGAATCATAGCCGGCAGAGACTAAAACAAGCTCAGGATTAAACTGTAAATAGAAGAAATCGGATGACTTTTTCAGTGGAGAGCTGTATGAATATACTAACAGCAGCATACTAATATTCCAGGTTTGTGCCGCCATCTGACCAAATACAAGAATCAATAGCTGTTCCATTATTTTCCTTAATTTTCTTATAGCAACACAAAATAGTTACCTCAAAGGCCAATGGGAGGAGTACATGGAAGAAAGCTGCAATATAATCTGCATTACCCATTCCAATCTGAAAGAAAAACAAAAGGAACACAAATGCACGCGAAGGCGATTAATAATATTATAAAATACACGTTGGATATTTGTTTTGCTGTTGTTAATTAAGAATTTACTTGTTGCCATTGACTGAATCAGAATACTATGGAGTAATTCCAATGCTAATTGTGATTGTTCTTTACACCTAATCTTCACGCAAGGCCTCTTTCACACATCCGTGGAAAACACACACGATTTTCAGAAACATGTGCATGGCCCTCTGTGTGCCGTGATTTTGGCACATGTGTGTTTTCCGTGAGCTATCCGTGATAGCATACTGAGATCAAGATCTTTTTACTCACCTGTCTCCAGCACTGCTGTCCATGGTGCTGCTGTCTCCGATGCTGCTCCTTCTGGGGCCGCGTTACAGTGAATATGCAAGAGCATAATGAGCAGTCCCTGAAGCAAGTGACAGCAGCGCTGGAGACAGGTGAGAATAAAAAAAACATTTTATTTCAGACACGTGTTTTCTCTGGTACGTGTCAAACGGATCACACCACTGTGTGGTCCATGTGACATCAGTGCTGCAGGAGAAAAACAGATTGGTCTCCGTGCAGAACACACGGACATGTGTGTGCGCCAAACGGACACATGGTCCTTGTGAAAATACTGATGTGTACACAGACCTAATTATTTTAATGGGTCTGCGTATGTCCGTATCTCCGGTACGTATGAAAATGGACGTCATACGTACCGGAATCACTGACGTGTGAAGAGGCTTTATGTGGATGTAAGTCACAAAGGGTAATTGTATAGAGAGAATCACTGCACACTCTTATTTCAATATGCAAAGTCTTTAATTATAGAAGTGGTAGATAAAAAATAGGTGAAGGCAACAGGGAACAAGCTTTCGACCTAATCGAAACACATACTCAACATGTACAAGTGAAAAGGCCCATACACTAAGAAACCTGCTCTAACCTATAGTGCGTGTTCTTTTTTTTCCCCTTGTATGTTGTTGCTGCCTCCTTATGATTGGTCAACATCATGCAGGGGAAAAAGTACACGCCCCCAGAGAAAAATCTCTGGTAACAACCAGCTGAACTATAATAAATTATAACCTAAACATTACAAGTGAATATCTCAGCAACAGACAAAAACTTTTTATTTAGCTCTGCATCAAGTATTCTATAATTGGTCAGTTTAGTATGCTAACAATAGTAAAACATCCTCTATAATTATGTGTTTCACTCATGTCATATAAACTAGCTGTATTAAAGTAATGTGTACCTGGTTCCATGGTAGATTTATATTGAAACCAGTTCCCTTGCCCTTTCCGATAGAATCATAGTCCGATTCACGTAAGTTTGGCCAGAATGATCCATGTTCATAGCGATGCCAAGAGAAATATAAGACACTAACATACAGAAAAAAAAACACACAAAAAAAGAATATATATTTTATTAACTCATATAATTCAATTCCATCCATCATGTCACAGCCATACGTGTTTAGTTGTATTTCTATAAAATTGGTTAATGCAGCAGTAACACAGACAAAGGACTGTCAAATCTCCTTTTTGTCTTGTACTAAAACCCATCTGTAATAGACTGGTTGCAATGCCCATTTTCCCTGACATAATTGATGTTATTTTGGTATTGCATACTTAGCAAGCAGAGTGTCAGTCATGACTAAGCTGCTGTGCTCAAGCCCAGACTGGTGCTATGCTGAACATATAGAATTTAAGAAGTAGACGTGCAAAAAAACAAAGAGGACAACAGGTCTGCCTCCCACCAAAGGAAGCACAAATCGGAATACAGATCAATGAAACGATTGGAAATTTGCAGTTTTAATCTGTAGCATTATCACCCAAAATAAGGACCTGTCGGGACCAACAATAAGTGAGATTCAGAAAACAACCACGTGTAGAAAAACAGTGATCCCTATGTGTGAATCATGGTGCTCACGTCTAGGAGGAGTCTCATGTGCCAAGAGGATGTAAGACTGGAAATCACTGTAAATTCCAACAGTATACTGTATATAAGAGCCCAGGCCACTCTGTATAACATAAAAAACACCTTTTATTACACTCACTTGCATGGCGGTCAGGTCTGATGGGTGTCACTGGTCTCGGTCCAGCGCCTCCTCTCTTCCTTTCATCGCCATCCTCCTTCCCAGCTCCGTATAGATGATGCGTTCTCCGTCATCCACACAGAGGCCACCATTGCGCTCCTTTACACATGTACTTTAATCTGCCCTGTTGAGGGCAGATCATAGTATTGTAGTGCATGGACGTTCTTTGACCTTTCCCCACTCCAGCGCATTTCAGTACTTTGTTCTGCCCTCAGCAGGGCTGAGAGAAGTGTGCATGCACAGGAGCGCAATGGAGAACTCTTTGTGGATGATGTATGATGCATCATCTACATGGAGCAGGGAAGGATGACAGCGATGGAAAGAAGAGAGGAAGTGCCGGACCAAGACCAGCGATGCCCATCAGACCCAACCGCCCTGCAAGGAGTATAATAAAAGATGTTTTTTACGTTATATAGAGTGGCCTGGGCACTTATATACAGTATTCTAGTTATGCTGTATGCAAGAGCTTACTGGTGGTGGGGGCAGCTTATAAGGGAAAAACCTGGTGATAAATTCCAGTTAAGAAACAGGGTCACCGAATAAAAGTAATATTTATATACCAATCTTTTCTATTTTATGTTATTTCATATGATTATAGTAAATATATATTTATTATGCACATAATTAGTATGCACACACACACACACACACACACACGCGTGTATACAAACCTTGGGTCATCTTCAAAGATGTACTGGATTCCTTGTCCATGGTGAACATCCCAGTCAACAATTAGAATCCTGTACAAGAAGTTCAAAAGAAACAAAGAAACGGTTATAGATTATATAGCAATATTAGTAGTTTCAGGATGGCTAGTAAGGACCTTTTACCAAATTTTTCATGCTGAACTGGATACACGATATAATAGTGGTTGCAAAGCGGAATAAAAAGTTTGGTTTTTATTTTTAACTAGCTGTAGTACCCGGCGTTGCCCGGGATAGTAACAGTCTTCTCTGTCTCTCTCCCAGTCTCTGTCTGTGTGTCGCTGTCTGTCTCTCTGTCTGTGTCTTTCTTTGTCTGTCTGTTTCTATCTCTCTGTCTGTATTTGTATCAGTCTGTCTGTCTCTTTCCCCGGCTGTCTCTTTCCCCGGCTGTCTCTTTCCCCGGCTGCCTCTTTCCCCGGCTGTCTCTTTACCCTTCTATCCCTGTCTGTGTCTCTGTCTGTCTCTTTCTGTCTCTCTCTCTCTATCCGTCTCACCACTGACATCTTATTACCTCACACATAAGCTTCTTTTACTAACAGTTATTTTGTTCCTATAGCAACCACTGACAGTTGCTATTAATAGCTTGTAGCTCCCACCTCCATTCAGTTTAATGGATGCAGGATTTTGGAGAGTATCTGTAAAGCGCGGGATTAAATTTCCCGTCAAAACATAGTCTATGACGTTCCCTGAGTCACATGGAGTATTTGTGCAAAATTTCGTGATTGTAAATGCGACGGTGCAGATTCCTTTAGCGGACATACATACACACACATACACTGAGCTTTATATATTAGATTTCATCTTGGAGATATTAGCAATCTATAATTTGACACCTAATGAGTTACTATAGTTAAATCCAAATTGGTGTTATCACGTAGTTTTCACTGGGGGCTTGTGCTTCTGTCTCCTTTATGACCAATCATAAGAAGCCAGCAACATAGATGTGTAGAAGAATCTGCAATGATGTCATCAGGATCTCATGACCTGAGTCTACAAGTCCTGCCAGCCAGAAAGTGTGCCTAAACAAGCACTAAACATATATTACACAGCACAGAACTGTGAAAATATTAACTGCACATAAAAAAAAATTGCAGTATAAAGTGGTTTTGTCCATATGTCGAAAGAAACTTGCCCATTCAAGTCTACAGGTGCGCAAAACCCCCCAAAAATTGGATTCCATAGGGCGCCACTGTATAGCACCTGATGTTCACAAATACACTGCAATTCTTTAACATAGCAAATTGTACATAGTCTTGTAAAGAAGGGAATTTTGTTTACTTACCGTAAATTCCTTTTCTTCTAGCTCCAATTGGGAGACCCAGACAATTGGGTGTATAGGCTATGCCTCCGGAGGCCGCACAAAGTATTACACTAAAAGTGTAAAGCCTCTCCCCTTTTGCCTATACACCCCCCGTGCTCCCACGGGCTCCTCAGTTTTGGTGCAAAAGCAAGAAGGAGGAAAAAAATTATAAACTGGTTTAAAGTAAACTCAATCCGAAGGAATATCGGAGAACTGAAACCATTCAACATGAACAACATGTGTACACAAAAAAAACAGGGGCGGGTGCTGGGTCTCCCAATTGGAGCAAGAAGAAAAGGAATTTACGGTAAGTAAACAAAATTCCCTTCTTCTTTGTCGCTCCATTGGGAGACCCAGACAATTGGGACGTCCAAAAGCAGTCCCTGGGTGGGTAAATAATACCTCATAATAGAGCCGTAACGGCTCCGTCCTACAGGTGGGCAACCGCCGCCTGAAGGACTCGCCTACCTAGGCTGGCATCTGCCGAAGCATAGGTATGCACCTGATAGTGTTTCGTGAAAGTGTGCAGGCTCGACCAGGTAGCCGCCTGACACACCTGCTGAGCCGTAGCCTGGTGCCTCAAAGCCCAGGACGCACCCACGGCTCTGGTAGAATGGGCCTTCAGCCCTGAGGGAACCGGAAGCCCAGCAGAACGGTAAGCTTCGAGAATTGGTTCCTTGATCCACCGAGCCAGGGTTGATTTGGAAGCCTGTGACCCTTTACGCTGGCCAGCGACAAGGACAAAGAGTGCATCCGAGCGGCGCAGGGGCGCCGTACGAGAAATGTAGAGCCTGAGTGCTCTCACCAGATCTAACAAGTGCAAATCCTTTTCACATTGGTGAACTGGATGAGGACAAAAAGAGGGTAAGGAGATATCCTGATTGAGATGAAAGGGGGATACCACCTTAGGGAGAAATTCCGGAACCGGACGCAGAACCACCTTCTCCTGGTGAAACACCAGGAAGGGGGCTTTGCATGAGAGAGCTGCCAGCTCAGACACTCTCCGAAGTGAAGTGACTGCTACTAGGAAAACCACCTTCTGCGAAAGGCGTGCGAGAGAAATATCCCTCATTGGCTCGAACGGTGGTTTCTGAAGAACCATCAGCACCCTGTTCAGATCCCAGGGTTCCAACGGACGTTTGTAAGGAGGAACGATGTGACAAACCCCCTGCAGGAACGTGCGTACCTGTGGAAGTCTGGCCAGGCGCTTCTGAAAAAACACAGAGAGCGCAGAGACTTGTCCCTTAAGGGAGCCGAGTGACAAACCCTTTTCCAATCCGGACTGAAGAAAGGACAGGAAAGTGGGCAAGGCAAATGGCCAGGGAGAAAAACCCCGAGCAGAGCACCATGACAGGAATATTTTCCACGTCCTGTGGTAGATCCTGGCGGACGTTGGTTTCCTAGCCTGTCTCATAGTGGCAATGACCTCCTGGGATAATCCTGAAGACGCTAAGATCCAGGACTCAATGGCCACACAGTCAGGTTGAGGGCCGCAGAATTCAGATGGAAAAACGGCCCTTGAGACAGCAAGTCTGGTCGGTCTGGTAGTGCCCACGGTTGACCGACCGTGAGATGCCACAGATCCGGGTACCACGACCTCCTCGGCCAGTCTGGAGCGACGAGGATGGCGCGGCGGCAGTCGGCCCTGATCTTGCGTAACACTCTGGGCAACAGTGCCAGCGGAGGAAACACATAAGGGAGTTGAAACTGCGACCAATCTTGAACTAAGGCGTCTGCCGTCAGAGCTCTGTGATCGTGAGAACGTGCCATGAATGCCGTGACCTTGTTGTTGTGCCGGGACGCCATTAGGTCGACGTCCGGCATCCCCCAGCGGCAACAGATCTCCTGAAACACGTCCGGGTGAAGGGACCATTCCCCTGCGTCCATGCCCTGGCGACTGAGAAAATCTGCTTCCCAGTTTTCCACGCCTGGGATGTGAACTGCGGAGATGGTGGAGGCCGTGGCTTCCACCCACATCAAAATCCGCCGGACTTCCTGGAAGGCTTGCCGACTGCGTGTTCCTCCTTGGTGGTTGATGTAAGCCACCGCTGTGGAGTTGTCCGACTGAATTCGGATCTGCTTGCCTTCCAGCCACTGCTGGAACGCTTTCAGGGCAAGATACACTGCCCTGATCTCCAGAACATTGATCTGAAGTGAGGACTCTTGCTGGGTCCACGTACCCTGAGCCCTGTGGTGGAGAAAGACTGCTCCCCACCCTGACTCGCGTCCGTCGTGACCACCGCCCAGGATGGGGGTAGGAAGGATTTCCCCTTCGATAATGAAGTGGGAAGAAGCCACCACCGAAGGGAAGCTTTGGTTGCCTGAGAGAGGGAGACGTTCCTGTCGAGGGACGTCGGCTTCCTGTCCCATTTGCGTAGGATGTCCCATTGAAGAGAACGCAGGTGAAACTGCGCGAAAGGAACTGCCTCCATTGCTGCCACCATCTTCCCCAGGAAGTGCATGAGGCGCCTCAAGGGGTGTGACTGACCTTGAAGGAGAGATTGCACCCCCGTCTGTAGTGAACGCTGCTTGTTCAGCGGAAGCTTCACTATCGCTGAGAGGGTATGAAACTCCATGCCAAGATACGTCAGCGATTGGGCCGGTGTCAGATTTGACTTTGGAAAATTGATGATCCACCCGAAACTCTGGAGAGTCTCCAGAGTATCGGTGAGGCTGTGCTGGCATGCCTCTTGAGAGGGAGCCTTGACCAGCAGATCGTCTACGTAAGGGATCACCGAGTGACCATGAGAGTGGAGGACCGCGACTACTGTAGCCATGACCTTGGTGAAAACCCGTGGGGCTGTCGCCAGGCCGAAGGGCAGTGCCACGAACTGAAGGTGTTCGTCTCCTATGGCGAAGCGCAGAAAGCGCTGATGCTCTGGAGCAATCGGAACGTGGAGATAAGCATCTTTGATATCGATCGATGCAAGGAAATCTCCTTGGGACATTGAGGCGATGACGGAGCGGAGGGATTCCATCCGGAACCGCCTGGTCTTTACGTGTTTGTTGAGCAGTTTTAGGTCCAGGACAGGACGGAAAGACCCGTCCTTCTTTGGAACCACAAAGGTTGGAGTAAAAACCGTGACCCTGTTGCTGAAGAGGAACAGGGACCACCACTCCCTCTGCCTTCAGAGTGCCCAGCGCCTGCAGAAGAGCCTCGGCTCGCTCGGGAGGCGGAGATGTCCTGAAGAATCGAGTCGGAGGATGAGAGCTGAACTCTATCCTGTAACCGTGAGACAGAATGTCTCTCACCCAACGGTCTTTTACCTGTGGCAGCCAGGTGTCGCAAAAGCGGGAGAGCCTACCACCGACCGAGGATGCGGTGTGAAGTGGCCGTAAGTCATGAGGAAGCCGCCTTGGTAGCGGCACCTCCGGCGGTCTTTTTAGGGCGTGACTTAGACCGCCATGAATCGGAGTTCCTCTGATCCTTCTGAGGCCTTTTGGACGAGGAGAATTGGGACCTGCCCGCACCCCGAAAGGACCGAAACCTCGACTGTCCCCTCCTCTGTTGGGGTAAGTTTGGTTTGGCCTGGGGTAAGGATGTTTCCTTTCCCTTGGATTGCTTGATGATTTCATCCAATCTCTCACCAAACAAACGGTCGCCAGAAAATGGCAAACCGGTTAAGCACTTTTTGGAAGCCGAATCTGCCTTCTATTCCCGTAGCCACAAGGCCCTGCGTATTGCCACCGAATTGTCGGCTGCAACCGCCGTACGGCTCGCAGAGTCCAGGACAGGATTAATAGCGTAGGACGCAAATGCCGACGTTTGAGATGTTATGGAAGCCACTTGCGGCGCAGACGTACGTGTGAGTGCGTCAATTTGCGCTTGACCCGCTGAGATAGCTTGGAGTGCCCATACGGCTGCGAATGCTGGAGCAAAAGACGCGCCGATAGCTTCATAGATGGATTTCAACCAGAGCTCCATCTGTCTGTCAGTGGCATCCTTGAGTGAAGCCCCATCTTCAACTGCCACTATGGATCTAGCCGCCAGTCTGGAGATTGGAGGATCCACCTTGGGACACTGAGTCCAGCCCTTGACCACGTCAGGGGGGAAGGGATAACGTGTATCCTTAAGGCGCTTAGAAAAACGCTTATCTGGACAAGCCCGGTGTTTCTGGACTGCCTCTCTGAAGTCAGAGTGGTCCAGAAACATACTCTTTGTACGCTTGGGGAACCTGAAACGGAATTTCTCCTGCTGAGAAGCTGACTCCTCTACTGGAGGAGCTGATGGAGAAATATCTAACATTTGATTTATGGACGCGATAAGATCATTCACTATGGCGTCCCCATCAGGAGTATCAAGGTTGAGAGCAGCCTCAGGATCAGAATCCTGATCAGCTACCTCCGCTTCACTATACAGAGAGTCCTCCTGCTGAGACCCTGAACAATGTGATGATGTCGAGGGAATTTCCCAGCGAGCTCGCTTAGGCGATCTGGGACTGCGGTCCGTGTCAGAGACCTCACCCTGGGATCTATGAGACACCCCGGGAGGACATGGTTGTTCCAACTGAGGGGAACCAGGGGGCAATGATTCCACAGTGCCCATGGTCTGAGATACCGGTCTGGACTGCAAAGCTTCTAGTATCTTAGCCATAGTCTCAGAAAGCCTTTCAGTAAAAACTGAAAACTCCGTCCCTGTCACCTGGACAGTGTTAGCAGGTGGTTCCCCCTGGGCCACCCTTAGCAGAGGCTCCGGCTGAGTAAGTGCCACAGGGGCCGAGCAGTGCACACAATGAGGGTCAGTGGAACCTGCCGGTAGTGAAGCCGTACATGCGGCGCAGGCAGCATAGTAAGCCTGTGTTTTGGCACCCCTGCTTCTTGTGGGCGCCATGCTGTTGTCTCCCCTGAGCAACCCAGGAGGGTATATAGCCAAAAATCAACCGTGCACTATACAGTGTAAAGTATAGCCTATAATCATATAATCTATAAGTACACTTCTGCACAAGTGGGGCCAGCACCTGAGGTGCTGCTTACCGGCCGCTCAAAGCGGTTGTGTGGCCACCAGAATCCCTGCCTGGGTCTCCCAGAGCTTGTCCCCCCTCTCCAGCGTCAGAGGAGCTGACAGGAATGGCTGCCGGCGTCCTGAGGAGAGGAGGGGGCCGTGGGCGTGCCCTAGAAAGTGCGGGAAACTGGTGCCCCACTGTGCACAGTGAGGGGGGAGGAGTATGCAAAGCATGCTCCAGCCCTCAGTGCTGACATTCTGTACAGCGTCCCGCCCTTCCCCTGACTGACAGGCCTGGGGGCGGGAAGAGAATGAGACTAGGCCGCAGAAGCCGGGGACTATAGTTATAAGCGCGGCCGCCGTATAAGCGCGGTCGGCGCGGATGTCCCCGGCGCACTAACAGTCCCAGCCGCGCCGCATGTATAACAATGGCAGCGGCGGTCAGCGCGGTAGTCCCCAATACACTACACACCCAGCCACGCTGCAGCGTGTGATGGCACAAGTGCGGTCAGCGCCGCGGTCCCCGGCGCACTAACACACCCAGCAATGCTGGAGTGTTTCTGTGCGCGGTCCCCACGGGGACACAGAGTACCTCAAAGTAGCAGGGCCATGTCCCTGACGATACTCGGCTCCTTATCCAGCAGAATCCCCAGGGGCTGTGGATGGAGCACGGTCTCAGTGCCTGGAGACCGATAGGATCCCACTTCACCCAGAGCCCTAAGGGGGATGGGGAAGGAAAACAGCATGTGGGCTCCAGCCTCCGTACCCGCAATGGATACCTCAACCTTAACAACACCGCCGACACAGTGGGGTGAGAAGGGAGCATGCTGGGGGCCCTGTTAAGGGCCCTCTTTTCTTCCATCCGACATAGTCAGCAGCTGCTGCTGACTAATCTGTGGAGCTATGCGTGCATGCCTGCCTCCTTCGCACAAAGCAAAAAACTGGGGAGCCTGTGGGAGCACGGGGGGTGTATAGGCAGAAGGGGAGGGGCTTTACACTTTTAGTGTAATACTTTGTGCGGCCTCCGGAGGCATAGCCTATACACCCAATTGTCTGGGTCTCCCAATGGAGCGACAAAGAAATGTTAATTGCTGCTGTTTAAAAATAAATAGCTGACAGATTGCATACAGATGACAAATGAGGAAACAACCATCCGCGTTTTCTGGATGAAACGCTGATGATATTTTATGCACTTGTGTGAACCTACTCTTATAGTGTACATGGGCAGATCAGTCAGTATTATTGTTGTTGACTGTCATTAAACTGAAGCATCTAACTGCAAAATATTATCCTCGACAACCTGCTGCCTGACCTTAACATGAAAATCTGGAGGTACACTTTAAAATTCTTCTGAAAAGCACCATTCGCAGTGCCAACGTGTACTTAACAGTATTGTAACCGGGTCTCAGTCTATAGCCCTGATTTATTAAAGGGTACTTTACACGCTGCGACATCGGTACCAATATAGCTAGCGAGCGTACCCGCCCCCGTCGGTTGTGTGTCACGGGCAAATCGCTGCACGTGGCGCACAACATTGCTTACACCCATCACACGGACTTGCCTTCATTGCGTCGTCGCTCTGGACGGCGATCTGGTGCGGCGTCACACGGCAGTCGTCCAATAGCAAACCCACGCAAACACAGTGAGAACATATAAACTCCTTGCAGATGGTGTCCTTGGTGGGATTTGAACCCAGGACCCTAACGCTGCAAGACTGCAGCGCTAACCACTGAGCCATCGTGCCGCCCAGGTTACAATAACACAACTAGTGGCTGGTTCATGCTGCCTCTGGCTCAGGGAACAATGATTTGCTTACAGGTTCCTTTTGTTTTTCATTAAATGTGTGCATATACTATAGTGTGAGTGTATTAATATACTGTACTCACCTACCCCTGATCTTTCCAGTGTCCAATGCCGCTCTACTCTTCCAAGTAACGTCACTCCGGCTCCCTCTATCCTCGATACATGAGCCGGAAGTCTCTTTTACAATGTAAATCTATTATACTCATTCTGACGCTCCATAGACTCATATTGTAAAAGCCAATTCCAGATTATGCATAGCGCAGCGTGACCTTTAGAGTCTGCACAGAGATGACGTCACCGAAAAGCGGAGCAAAACGGCGTTGGACACTGGAGAGAGCGGCCGTAGGTGAGCATATTATCAAACTTAAAATACATTACGTGCACATATACACATATCTAATTAAAAACAAATATTCATGAGTCGGCTTCTTTAAACACCTACTTAAGATTTATTTTTCTTAGTGTAAAAACATGAGACATGAACATGATTGAGCCTGTTAATGGATATAACCCACACAGCTATGAATGTAAATGTTACTATTAATGTAATGTGTTATTATTCATGTACAAAAGTCAGAGAAAATACTTGGTTATTATAGGGGCTGTAGCATGTGTAGCCACTTACGAGGTAATAAGTAAGCTTTGCATTAGGACTTCCCATACTTGCAGAAAGTAAAGTAGAAGCACACATCTTACATTATACATTAGTAACACTACAAAAAGGTCCCACTTAATGTAGTCACAAGATGCGTAATAGTCCGTGAATAATGTTGGCTTGTCTTAATTTGCCATCTTATGTAACACATGACTCACCTTTGAACGTTGTACTTGCTTTTCGCATATTCTGCAGCTACAGCTACGTTATTAAAGACACAAAATCCATTGCTTTCACTTCGCTGACTGTGATGGCCTGGAGGTCTAAAGGGTTAAAAGAAAAAACTCACAAAAGACTTAGACCGACCACCACAATACAAAATATTACAACAAACAGTTCATTTTTTGAAAAATAGCTAGTAAAATATTTTTTTCAATTATGAATGCGAAAAAACCCCTCTAAAAATGATGAAGACCAGAATTCAGCTGGTGGCTGTAGGGGAACCTAGAAATAAAAATATAACATCTCTTATATGCATATAGGGGTGTGTAGGGTGGGGACGAGACGATAAGCCATTCACAGACATGTATGGAGGTAATACTCCAAGGAGTAATATGTCCGATCATTCTGGTAGCCATCCTTACCTTATAAGAGCCATTCCATTCAGAGAATCCCCAGACATCACTGCATCAACAAGTTGCAGCGTGCCACCAAGTGATATCTTCGCACAACGGTAAGAGTTCTGCAAAAAGTCAGATTTACAAGCTAGTAAAATGTGTATGCTTAGAATCATTCATAGGACGGGCTTTACCAAACCTTGTATATGGTACTCTACCAACAAAACTGCTCTCCACTATGTGCAACCATCCCATCGCAAATGATCAAAATGGCTTCTTTTTAACCAATGCTTAGCTAATTTTATTCATAGGTGACGATAAATGGTAGGTAACTGACCAACATCAATGTAGGCGGGAGCCATCTAACAATCCTAATTGCCGCTCGGATTCTCTCTGTAGGGAATTACAGCACTACGAAACAGCACAAAAATGCTCTCGTAAAAAATTCTATGGAAATGCTATAAATTTTACTTATTATGTGGTAATCAGTATTCCTGAGGCTGGCAATTGCTTACAGATATACACAATGCTGTCTGATTTCTTGCACTTCCATGTCAAGAAAAGAAAAGAATATCCACCTCATAGTTTTCTATATAATTTGCTATGTTTAAAATTAAAGAACTATTTAGTCATCAGTAGTGGATATGTATTTTTCATTTTCTTTCTTTCTAAGCCAAATTTAGGAGTGGCAAGTAAACGCAAAAATAATTAAAAGATAGATTTATAATTTTTTTTTTCCTATGGTATCACTGGCTTTAAAAAACAGATTGAGCAATACTGATTAACCCCTTCACAAGCAGCCGATTTTGCGCTTTCCTTTTTTTTTTCGCCACCCTTCTTCCAAGAGCCGTAACATTTTTATATTTCCGTCACTATAGGCATGTGAGGGCTCGTTTTTTGCGGAACAAGTTGTATTTTTAAATGAAACCATGAGGTTTACCATATAGTGTACTGGAAAAACATTCCAAATGCAGAAAGATAGCAAAAAAGTGCAATTGCACAATTGTGTTTATTATATGGTAAACCTGATGTGTCGGTGTGAGGCCTGAGGTCAGTGCAAATTCGTAGACACCAAACATGTATAGGTTTACTTTTATCTAAGTGGTTAAAAAAAAAATCAGAAGTTTGTCCAAAAAAAGTGGCGTACGTTTTGCGCCATTTTTCATGACCCGTAGCATTTTCATTTTTCAAGATCTATGGCTCAGTGATGGCTTATTTTTTACGCCTTGAGCTGACGTTTTTAACGGTACCATTTTTGCACAGATGCTACATGCAAATGTTGTTGCATTTTGCGCAAGATTTGTGGCGACCCAAAAACGTAATTTTGTCATTTGGAATTTATTTGCTGCTATGCCGTTTACTTTTTTTCTTATTAGCCCATATAAAAATTTAAAACTTGGAGCTAAAGCAACATTTTAGGGAAAAAATGTAGTTATTCTTTTTTTACTGGCCAGTGGTATGAAATTCAGTGACACACCTGTGGTGTCAATATGCTCACTGCACCCCTAGAGGAGTTTATTGAGGGGTGTAGTTTGTAAAATGGGATCGCAGTTTTCAGAACGGTGTTACTTTTACTTTCTGTCACCTAGGCCTCTCAAAGTCACTATAAAATATGATGTGGTCCCTAAAAAAATGGATTTGTAAATTTTGTTGGAAAAATTAGAAATTGCTGATAAATTTTTAACCTTTCTAACTTCATAACAAAAAAAAATATAATTCAATTATTGTTCTGATGTAAAGTAGACATGTGGTAAATGCCATTTAGTAACTATTTTGTCTGACCTGTTTAGTTTAAGGGCATAAAAATTCAAAGTTTGAAAATTGTGACATTTTCACTAAATTTACAATATTTTCACAAATAAAGGCAAAAAATATCGTCCTTTGTTTACCACTAAGGGGTACTTTGCACGCTGAGACATCGCTAACATCGGCTAGCGAAGCAGAGCGCAATAGTCTCCGCCCCGTCGCACATGCGATATCTTGTGATAGCTGCCGTAGCGAACATTATTGCTACGGCAGCTTCACACGCACTTACCTGCCCTGCGACGTCGCTCTGGCCGGCGACCTGCCTCCTTCCTAAGGGGTCGGGTCGTGCGGCGTCACAGCGATGTCACGCGGCAGGTGGCCAATAGAAGCGGAGGAGTGGAGATGAGCGGGACGTAAACATCCCGCCCACCTCCTTCCTTCCGCATAGCCGGTGGACAGCGCTAAGGAGTTGTTCCTCGCTTCTGCGGCTTCACACACAGCAATGTGTTCTGCCGCAGGAACGAGGAACAACATTGTATCTCCTATTGGTGCGACATTATGAAAATGTCCGACGCTACACAGATCACCGTTTTACAACGCTTTTGCGATCGTTTATCGGCGCATCTAGGCTTTACACATTACGACGTCGTTACCAGCGCCGGATGTGCGTCACTTTCGATTTGACCCCGACGATATCGCAGTAGCGATGTCGCAACGTGCAAAGTACCCCTTACATGAAGTCCAATATATCATGCAAAAACAGTTTTAGAATCACTGGGATCCGTTGAAACATTCCAGAGTTATTACATCATAAAGTGACACTGGTCAGAATTGTAAAAAATGGCTGGGTCATGAACGTGAAAATGGGCTGGGGGGGTGAAGGTGTTAAAAGAAGCTGAAAAAGATGGAACAAAAAGAACAGGAAGGTGTTTTGACATTGCTCTGCATATGCTCATTGTTTTTAATGATTATTCAATGCTTTTTCAGGGGGTTTCCAATTGGCATCAGCATGAAAAAGTAGTCATGTGCACATATCCTAAGGAAATATTCAGTTACTTAAAATTTCCACTGCAGAAAATTTCTCCAAGAAAAGAAAGATGCATCGCTTACATAAAGTCATTTATACAATCCGAGTTATTTGAGTACATTATTTTTTCAGTGTACTATATGGGTGGATTCTGGTTGCAGAATTTCTTTATAGACCTCAATAATATTTCAAATTCTGCCCTGAAACCCACAAAACAAATATGGAGAGAGAAAAAAAAAGTGCCACAAACCCTTCAAAGGTCATTTTACAGCTTTAGGCCATGTGCGCATGCCGCGGATTTACCCGCAGAATTGCCGCGAATTTTGCTGCAGAAAATGTTTATAACATTTCTACAGTCCTTCTCCAGCAAAATCTATGGGGATAAAAAAAAATGCTGTGCGCACACTGCGTTATTTTATACCCGCGGATTTACCCGCGGAATTTCCGCCGCGGAATTAATGTGCATGTCACTTCTTTTCTGCAGGTCACTGCGGTTTTGCCATTAATTATTGGTAAAAACCCGCAGGGACCAACCTGTGGAAAAAACGCAGAAATTCCGCATCTATTCCACAACATCCCACGGTAAAACCGCATGCGGAATTTGCGTGCGGATTTCTGCCGCGGGTGCGGGAAACTTTCAGAGGGTCCGGAATTTCCTTAAGAAAATTCCATTTTCTAGTGCGCACATGGCCTAAAACGCAGAAAAATCTGGACATCTTCAATGATTACATTGATTAATTTACAACACAAAATCTACACAAAGTCCAACAACCTCTAAACAGCAGCATTGTCCTATAGCTCCCACCTGATGAAAGTATGCAGCAACGTACTTCTGTGACGTTTCCTTCAATTCATCTACATCCATAGTCTGCGTATTTTTCACTACTTCAAGGTATTCAGGACTGAAAACAAGTAGTGAAGACACCAGTATGGTCAGTACACACAAATGAATTTTCCAATTCAGACTTTAGAATATAGAGATGAGCTGTCCCAGGGTGAAAACTAATCAGCTCTTGCTATGATTTTATTCTCACTGCTCCCTTAAGTATTCCTTTTTTAGCTGCTTTTTTTAAGCCGTTATATGGTTACAAGAATTTTTAAGGTCTTTACAAGGGGGTGATGCTCACAGGATACTCAGGGGTGTGTCTTTAGGCTACTCTGCAATATTACCATGTGTGCAACACCCCCTTGGAAGAGAACATACAAATTAGCATAAAGGACACACTAAATAAAAAGATCCATATCTCTGAAATCCTTAACCCCTTCACGACCGGCCGATTTATCGCTTTCCGGTTTTTTTTTTCGCTATTCTTTTTCTGAGAGACGTAACTTTTTTATTTTTCAGTCAATATGGTCATGTGAGGGCTCATTTTTTGCGGAACGAGCTGTACTTTTAAATGAAACCATCAGTTTTACCATATAGTGTACTGGAAAACGGCAATAAAATTCCAAATGCAGAAAAATTGCAAAAAAGTGCGATAGCACTATGGTTTTTGAGATATTTTATTCACTGTGTTCACTATATGGTAAAACTGATGTGTGGGTGTGATGCCTCACGTCAGTGCGAGTTCGTAGACACCAAACATGTATAGGTTTACTTTTATATAAGGGGTTAAAAAAAAAAATCGGACGTTTGTCCGACAAAAGTGGCGCACGTTTTACGCCATATTCCGTGACAAGTAGCGTTCTCATTTTTCGGGATCTATGGCTCAGTGACGGCTTATTTTTTGCGTCTCGAGCTGACGTTTTTAACGGTACCATTTTTGCGCAGATGCTACGTTTTGATCGCCTCTTACTGCATTTTGCGCAAAAGTTGTGGCGACAAAAAAACGTCGTTTTGGCGTTTGGAATTTTTTTGCCGCTACGCCGTATACTGACCAGATTAATTGATTTTATATTTTGATAGATCGGGCGTTTCTGAACGCGGCGATACCAAAAGTGTGTATATTTTTTTAACCCTTTAATTTTCAATGGGGCAAATGGGGGGTGATTTGAACTTTTAGGTTTTTTTGGTTTTTTTAATTTTTTAAAACTTTTTTTTTATTTTACTAGTTCCCCTAGGGGGATATTGCGATCAGCAATCCGATTGCTCTGCAGTATCTGCTGATCACAGCTACACAGCTGTAAAGAGCAGATACGCTCTCTTTCTCTTTTGCTGTGCCGCTGGCACAGCGAAAGTGAAAGCAAGTCATGTGTAGTACAGGAGTCATCACATGACCCTGTGCTACCATGACAACTATCGGAAGTCACGTGATTGCGTCACGTGACTTCCGGTATCGGGCGGTAAGTAAAAGTTTACCGCGATCGCGCTTATATAGGACGTAATTTTACTGCCCGCGGTCGTTAAGGGGTTAAAGTGGACTTAAAAAAAACAAAAACTAATTACTTATGGGAGCAGGAGTAAAAGAAGAGCAAAGACTGAATACTTTTGACCTAGTTGCACTTGCTCTTTAAAGCATTTCTAAAGGCTGAAAAGTGGAGCTGATCTGGGTCCTGACACCCCCATTGATTATTCGTAACACTTGTAAAATTTGCAGCCCTGCAGTGCATGAGAGCACAACAATGCAGTGTACATGCTCAATAGTAAGTCTATCGGTCCGAACACCCCTATGTATGCGGGAGCTGCTAACAGGAGCAGAGCCCTTTAGAACAAGGTTTTGAAGAGTTAGTGGGGGTCTCAGGACCCAGACTGCCTCAGATTGACAGCATTTACACCCTCTAGAATATATAAAAGAAAAATATGAAATTATAGTCACACTTTAAAGTGAGCGTTAAAAGGACTTAAAACAGATCCAAAGAAAGTCAGTCTACTATTTTTTACAATCATGTACTGATGTAGTTGGCTACTTATTGCCTTAGGACTAGCTTTGAAGTAGCTCTACATTAATAAGTGAAAGAATCTAAATCTAATCCAAAGCAGCAGTTCCTCTTTCAACACAAACACACATATGATAAGGAGGGAATTGGTGCTGCAGTATTATATGGAGCATTTAAAGGGGTTGTCCAGTCTAAAGCCATAAGTCTGCAGTTGCTGTATGTATTACTCTATGTGACTGCAGACTTATTAATCCTCATATCATATGCACTGTGAGGATTCTCCGGTGTCAGAGCCAGGAATGGTGGTCACAAGGCTGCTAGTGTGCAATATGCATAATCCCAGCCACATTGCAACTAAAGGGGCGTGGCCTCCCACAATATGTTAGCATTGAGCGAGGCTGCGCCCCTCTAGTCGGAATGCAGCCGGGAGTATGCATTTTGCACACTAGCAGCCTTGTGACCACCATTCCTGGCTCTGACACCGGAGAATCCTCACAGTGCATATGATATGAGGATTAATAAGTATGCGGTCACATAGAGTAATACATACAGCAACTGCAGACTTACGGATTTAGACAAGGCAAAACCTTTAACATTTTAAAACAAAAATAATATCTATCAACATCATATGGCATAATTATTGGCTGGTTCTCAGAACAATTATGTCTCCTAATTCCTCCATACACAGGAGTTCCTGTGCTCTCTATGAGAACGCTGCTGTCAGACTCCTCTGGAGACAGCTCATCACCTCCAGTTCATAAGGATTAGCAGTCTAAAATTGTGATCTGATTGATCCATATCTCCCCTAACAACATCTGTTCAGGCAGTGTTGTGAGGCCCCATACATACATCATGCTATTGTGTATGGGAGCCTTAAAGGGGGGTTTCCAACAAAGTTAATTTTAAAGTTGATTTTAATCAATAGATTTTGGAATAATAATAATTTCCACATTTGGATGTGTTTAAAAAAAAAAAAGTGTTCCTCTGCTGAGATAATGTTATATATGTCCCCCTGCTGTGTACTGTGTAATGGCCGTGTCTGACCGTACAGGAACATGGTCTGATCATACCACAGCTCCTGGGCAGGGAAGTATGCAAAAGAGTATAAAGACATTACAGCACGGGAAGGAATTTACCTGCCTGTTTTTTTTAAAAAAAAAAAATGTTTTACCTCAAAGAAAGAATCAGCTATGATCCCGTCCTGAACTTTTTACTCTTTTGTGTCCAGCAGATGTGGTATGATCAGACCATGTCCCTGAACGGTCAGACACGGCCATTACACAGTACATAGCAGAGGCACATATACACTTGAAACCATAAGTTTACAGACACTATTTAAAAAGGCACACATTCATGTTTTTCTCACTATTGACATGAAATCAGAATAAACCTTTCCTGTTTTAGGTCAATTAGGAACCAAAATTATTTATATTTGACAAAAGTCAGAATATTGAGAGAGAGAATGTTTTAAGGCATTTTTATTACTTATTTTTATTACCTTTTCAGCTTGGCTGATAAATTTTCAATGGGATGAAGATCAGGGCTTTGTGATGGCCACTCCAAAACATTGACTTTGTTATCCTTAAGCCACTTTGTAACCAGTTTGGTAATATGCTTCAGGTCATTGTTTATTTGGAAGACACATTCCCAAACATGTTTTAAGTGCCTGGCTGAAGTCTTAAGATATGGTTTCAGTGTTGCCACAAAATCTTCTTTCCTCATGAATGAAGGGCCAGGACTAGGGTCACTACAGCAGGATGTTGCTCCTAGCAACCAGGAAAACAACTGCTGTAGGAAGAAGGGAAATAGGAGTGCAGCAAAGCCCAGACAGATGTTAGTGGTAGGGGACTCTATAATTAGGCGGACAGACAGGGTCATCTGTCGCTGAGACCGTAAATGCCGAACAGTGTGTTGTCTGCCGGGTGCTCGGGTTCGGCATATTGCAGATCGGATACAGATTGCTGGGTGGGGCTGGGGAAAACCCAGCGGTCATGGTGCACATTGGTACTAATGACAAAGTTAGAGGCAGGTGGAAGGTCCTTAAAAATGATTACAGGGAACTAGGAGAGAAGCTGAAGTCCAGGACCTCCAAGGTGGTGTTTTCAGAAATACTACCGGTGCCACGAGCGTCACTAGAAAGACAGCGGGAGCTTAGGGAGATAAATACGTGGCTTAGAAATTGGTGCAGGAAGGAAGGGTTCGGGTTCAAGGAGAACTGGGCTGACTTCTCAGTCGGCTACAGGCTCTATGGTAGGGACGGGCTGCACCTCAATGGGGAAGGTGCAGCTGTGCTGGGGGAGAAAATGGTCAGACGGATGGAGGAGCTTTTAAACTAGGATCTGGGGGGAGAGAGTAGTGGAGCAAAAAAGGGGATAGATAGAGCAGATAGAGACAGTGAGATGGTAGGGGTCAATGAAGGTTTAGGGGGGGGATGGGACATGCAAGGAACGTAGGGAGGCTAGGAGTAATAAAGGTGTTAATAGGATTAAATGTCTACTGGCAAATGCAAGAAGTCTTGCAAACAAAATGAATGAATTGGAGACTCTTATGTCAACCATGGATTATGATGTGGACGGCATTACGGAAACCTGGCTGGATGAAAGCCATGACTGGGTGACAAACATACAGGGTTATAGTACATTTAGGAGGGACAGGAAAGACAAAAAAAGGTGGTGGGGTGTGTATATTTATCAAATCTAACCTAAAACCTGTGTTGAATGATGACATTGGGGGGAACTGCAACAATGTAGAGTCAGTATGGGTAAATGTACATGGGGAGGGGAATAATGGAAAAATGCTATTTGGAGTTTGCTATAAGCCTCCTAACATATCTGAACAAATAGAGGGTGAAATGCTGGAACAAATTGAAAAGGCAGCTAGTAATAATAATCGGGTTCTTATTATGGGGGATTTCAACTATCCAGACATACAGTGGGACATAGAATCTTCCGGTTGTGCTAAAAGCTGTAAATTCTTATCTATCATTTAAGACAATTACCTCTCTCAGATGGTAGATGAACCGACGAGGGGAGATAATTTGCTAGATTTGGTCCTGTCAAATAGACCCGATACAATTTCAGATCTACAGGTCCGGGAGCACTTGGGCACCAGCGATCATAATATGGTAAGCTGCAACGTAATATTCAATAAAAAATTTCAAAGGGGAAATGCTAAAACCTGGAATTTTAGGAAAGCTGATTTCAACAAATTAAGGGAAGAGCTTAAATGTGTAGATTGGGACAAAGTCATGGTAACTGGGGATACTGAACATAAATGGGGAAAGTTTAAGGATATACTGCTAGAGTCCTGTAAAAAACTTATACCCTCTGGTAATAAAACGTCCCGGAATAAAAAGAAACCACTATGGATAAATAAGACTGTACAAAGTATAATAAAACAAAAACAAAGGGCGTTTAAAATCTTGAAGGCTGAGATTACAGAAATAGCATTTCAGGAGTATAAAGATATCAATAGGCAATGCAAAAAAAGAAATCAAACAAGCAAAACTAGCTACTGAAACAAAAATCGCCAATGCCATTAAAATAAATCCCAAAATCTTTTATAAATACATTAATGCCAAAAGGAAAACAAAGGATAGTATTGGCCCCTTAAAATATAATAACAAAGTTAGTTATAGAGGACAAACAAAAGACTGAGATATTAAATAGGCATTTCTCTTCTGTGTTCACCAAGGAACTGACTGTACCAGGCATCATTCAACAAGTGAAAAATCAAAGTTCACCACCCGATATAATTAATTTAACACAAGAAGAAGTGCGCCTACGTCTGAGTAAATTAAACATTGACAAATCCCCAGGGCCAGATGGCATTCATCCACGAATATTGAGGGAATTGAGCTCCGCAATTGACAGACCGCTGTATCTTATCTTTTTAGACTCGCTTGTAACAGGGTTGGTGCCTCAGGATTGGAGGATTGCTGATGTGGTACCGATATTTAAGAAAGGTAAGAGGGTAGATCCAGGCAACTACCGTCCAGTAAGCCTGACATCAGTAGTTTTTGAGGGCATTTTAAGGGATGACATGCAAAAATATGTTGCAGAAAATAATATAATAACTGACAGACAGCATGGATTCATGAAAGATAAGTCGTGTCTAACCAACCTGTTGGGGTTCTATGAGGGGGTAAGTGCAAACCTGGATATTGGTAATGCAGCTGATGTGATTTATTTGGACTTTGCAAAGGCATTTGATACTGTACCACATAATAGCCTTATACTAAAGCTCCAGAAGCAAGGACTAGGGGAAACTATATGCAACTGGGTAAGGAATTGGCTAAAAGATAGGAAACAAAGAGTAGTCATAAATGGAACATTCTCTAAATGGGCCATAGTCAGCAGTGGGGTGCTGCAGGGATCTGTGCTAGGACCAATTATTTTTAATCTCTTTATTAATGACCTTGTGGATGGGATTGATAGTAAAGTGTCAGTCTTTGCTGATGACACCAAACTATGTAGGATATTAAAAACTAACCTTGATAGTACAATATTACAAAAAGATCTGGATAAGATGTCAGAATGGGCAGATACTTGGCAAATGAGATTTAATGTTGATAAATGTAAAGTAATGCACCTAGGACGGAGTAATCCTATAACTGCGTATACATTAAATGGAAGTAAACTCGGGACTACAGAACAGGAGAAGGACTTGGGTATTCTCATTACAAATAAGCTGAGCAGCAGCACTCAATGTCAAGCAGCAGCTGCAAAAGCAAACAAGATTCTAGGGTGTATAAAAAGAGAAATTAGATCCCGTGATCCCAACGTATTGTTACCCCTCTATAAATCACTTGCAAGGCCACATCTGGAATATGGGATTCAGTTTTGGGCTCCACATTTTAAAAAGGACATTCAGAAGTTAGAGTCAGTTCAAAGGCAGGCAACTAGACTACTACAAGGAATGGAAGGCCTCCCATATGATGACAGGTTGAAAAAGTTAGATATGTTTAGCTTAGAAAAAAGACGTCTCAGAGGAGATCTCATTTATATGTATAAATACATGTGTGGTCAATATAAAGGACTGGCACATGACTTATTTCTTCCGAAGACAATACTAAGGACCAGGGGGCACTCACTGCGAGTGGAAGAAAAGCGATTCCGACAGCTAAATAGGAAAGGGTTCTTTACAGTTAGAGCAGTCAGACTGTGGAATGCCCTACCACAAGAGGTAGTAATGGCAGATACTATAACAGCTTTCAAAATAGGGCTGGATGATTTCCTCAGTACACACAACATTGTTGGTTATAAATGACTTTGTGACCAAATGTAGAACTGGTGGAGGAAGGTTAAACTAGATGGACCTAGGTCTTTTTTCAAACTTAGTAACTATGTAATATGATAGCATCTTTTTTATTAGGTGTACCAGTCCCTCCTGCAACAAAACAACTCCACAACATGATGCTGCTACCACCGTGTTTCACAGTTGAGATGGTGTTCTTCGGCTTCAAAGATTCTCCCTTTTTCCTCCAAACATAACGATGATCATTATAGCCAAACAATTCAATTTTAGTTTCGTCATACCATAGGACAAGTCTCCAAAAATTAAGGTCTTTGTTCCGGTGTACATTTTCAACCATTAATCTGCCTTTTTTACATTTCTTTTGGTGTAATGGCTTCTTCCTGGCAGAGTGGCCTTTCAGCCAATGTTGATACAGTACTACTAGTTTCACTGTGAATAATGACACAATCTTACCAGCTTCCACCAGCATCTTTACAAGGTCTTTTGCTTTTGTTCTTGGGTTGATATGCACATGTCTGACCAAACCACATTCATCTCTGGAACATAGAACCTGTCTCCTTCCTGAGTGGTATGATAGCTAGCTGGATATTCCCATCCTGTTTGTACTTGCATATAATTGTTTGTACAGATGAACAAGACACCATCAGGTATCTAGAAATTACACCCAAGGATGAGCCAGACTTGTGCAAGTCTAAAATTCTCTTCCTGATATCCTGGCTGATTTCTTTTGATTTTCCCATGATGCTACACAAAGAAGTAGTGTGTTTCAGGTATGCAATAAAATGCATACACAGCTGTGTCTCTAATAAACTCAGATGTTGCCAATAAACCTATCAGAAGCTTCCAAATACATGACATAACCATATGGGCTGTCCTATATTGTTTAAAGGCATAGTACTCTCAAGGGGGCTTTACACGGTAGCGATAGCTAGCAATTTGTAGCGATAGCGAGCGTATAAGTACCCGCCCCCGTCGCGCATGCGATTGTTTGTGATCGCTGCCGTAGCGAACATTATCGCTACGGCAGTGTCACACGTACTTACCTGGTCGGCGGCGTCGCTGTGACTGCCGAACAATCCCTCCTTCAAGGGGGAGGGACGTTCGGCATCACAGCGACGTTACCGCAACGTCACTAAGCGGCCGGCCAATCAAAGCGGAGGGGCGGAGATGAGCAGGACGTAACATCCCGCCCACCTCCTTCCTTCCGCATTGTGGCCGGCGGCAGGTAAGGAGACGTTCCTCGCTCCTGCGGTGTCACACATAGCGATGTGTGCTGCCGCATGAGCGATGAACCACCTGGATAAACAACCCTTGCCGATTTTTGAGTTTGGGACGACCTCTCCATGGTGAACGATTTTCACCATTTTTGAGGTCGCTTAAGGTCGCTGGTCAGTGTCACACGCTGCGATATCGTTAATGACGCCGGATGTGCGTCACTAACAACTTGACCCCGACGATAAAACATTAACGATATCGTAGCGTGTAAAGCCCCCTTCAGTGTATGTAAACTTTTGACACTGCAGAAAGTAATAAAAATGCCTTAAACACTCTCCCTCTCATTATTCTGGCATGTGGCAAATATAAATAATTTTAGTTCCTAATTGACCTAAAACAGGAAAGGTTTATTCTGACTTCATGTCAGATAGTGATAAAACATGCATGTGTCTTTTTCGATAGTGTATGTAAACGTTTGATTTCAACTGTATAACACAGGGACATTTTTTCAAACACATCCAATTGTGGAAATTATTATTATTCCAAGATCTATTGATTAGAATCACTTTTTATATTACTTTTTTCTCCCCAGTTTAATGGGTTAATCATTCATATTTGGACACCACTGTTCTGTTGTACTTAGGAAGGAGAAAAATAATCCTGACCTTAATAACAATTTAAATAGATTTATTCAACTGAAACAATAACAACATTACAGCATAAGTTATTTGCTTAACCCCTTAACGACCTTTGACGAACTGGGTACGTCACGGTGACATGGTGCTAAACGACCCATGACGTACCCAGTACGTCATGGCGAAATCGCGGTCCTGGAGCCCCGGGGAGTCCAATTTCTTTGATTAAACGGTAGATTCGGGAAGGAGGGGACCTCTGCCTGACCTCAGGAGGGGTGGTGCCTCCTCCCCGAACCTACAGAGGCTGTGATTGGCTGACAAACGCCGCTCAGCCAATTACAGTCACTAATGTTCCAGCCATTGAAAATGGCTGGAACATTTAAATCCAGCCCTGATCAGTGCTGCTGTAGCATTGGCCATTGGCTGGAGCTGGGTGATCTTGTGACCGCTCTCTCCAATCAATGTGGATCTGCGGCCTGTGACCGTCCCTGGAAGCCGAGGAGAGCGGTCTCTGCGGGTGCCCATCGGTAAGTTGCCGCCCGCCCCTGTCCCCCCCCTGTCCCCGATCGCCCTGCCAGCCCCGCCGCTGTCTCCGATCGCCCCGCCCGCCACCGCCGCTGTCTCCGATCGCCCCGCCCGCCACCACCGCTGTCTCCGATACCCCCGCCCGCCACCGCCAGCCCCGCCGCGGCTCCCGATCCACCGCTGTCCCCGCCGCCACGCTCCAGATCCACCGCTGTCCCCGCCGCCACGCTCCCGATCCACCGCTGTCCCCGCCGCCACGCTCCCGATCCACCGCTGTCCCCGCCGCCACGCTCCCGATCCACCGCTGTCCCCGCCGCCACTCCCCACCGCTGCTCCGTATCCACCACTGTCCCAGTCGCCACGCTCGCCACTGTCCCCACTGCTGCTCCGGATCCACCGCTGTCCCCGTCGCCACGCTCGCCACTGTCCCCACCGCCGCTCCCGATCCACCGCTGTCCCCGCCGCCACGCTCGCCACTGTCCCCACCGCTGCTCCGGATCCACCGCTGTCCCCGCCACCACGCTCGCCACTGTCCCCACCGCCGCTCTGGATCCACCGCTGTCCCCGCCGCCACGCTCGCCACTGTCCCCACCGCCGCTCCGGATCCACCGCTGTCCCCGTCGCCACGCTCGCCACTGTCCCCACCGCCGCTCCGGATCTACCGCTGTCCCCGTCGCCACGCTCGCCACTGTCCCCACCGCCGCTCCCGATCCACCGCTGTCCCCGCCGCTTCTCCGGATCCACCGCTGTCCCCGCCGCTGCTCCGGATCCACCGCTGTCCCCGTCGCCACTGTCCCCGCCGCTGCTCCGGATCCACCGCTGTCCCCGCCGCCACGCTCGCCACTGTCCCCGCCGCCGTCGCATCCCACCTTTTTCCGCCGCTGCTACCCCCGAATCGGCCCCCACTGTTCCCGATCGACGTCCGCCGCCTCCTTCATCGGCTGCCCCTTCTCCATCGCCACTACACCTCCTATCCCTCCATGTGCTGCAAGCCACCCTCCCCCCACATGTGGGGGGAGGGTGGCTTGCAGCACATGTGGGGGGAGGGTGGCTTGCAGCACATGTGGGGGGCGGGTGGCTTGCAGCACATGTGGGGGGAGGGTGGCTTGCAGCACATGTGGGGGGAGGCTGGCTTGCAGCACATGTGCTGCAAGCCACCCTCCCCCTATATGTGCTGCAAGCCACCCTCCCCCCACATGTACTGCTGCAAGCCACCCTCCCCCCACATGTGCTGCAAGCCACCCTCCCCCCGGGGCCCCCCCTCCTCCATGTGCTATCTCTCTCTCCCATCAGACTCTGCCCCCCTCCCCGATCTGCTGCCTGCTCTCTCCCATCCTCTTCATCTACTGCCCCCTCTCACCCTCCTCAATCTGTTGCCTCCTTCCTCTGCTGCCTCTTCTATCTGCTGTGATCCTGCTGCCTAGATCCATCCTGTAAGGTAGGTATCCCCATCTCACCTCCCTACCCCCCCATTCTCTGCCGCTCCTCCATCCGCTGCGCCATTTCCCATCTTCCATCCGCTGCGCCCTTTCCCATCCTCTGCCGCTCCTACATCCGCTGCGCCATTTCCCATCCTCTGCCGCTCCTCCATCCGCTGCGCCATTTCCCATCATCCATCCGCTGCGCCCTTTCCCATCCTCTGCCGCTCCTCCATCCGCTGCGCCCTTTCTCATCTGCCGCCCCGCCCTCTCGCATCGCATTATCCAGCGCAGTTGCTCGCTTCCAGACTGCAGTGGATGATGCGATGCGAGACTCGTGCATTGCTCTCACGTTTGGCACTGGTCTTAGTGGCAGGCGCTCTTTTTTTTTTTATTCATTTTTTTTTTTTTTTACTGATGTCTGTATTTTTTATTTCGCCAAACTAATTTTTTTGTATGAGGGGGGGGGTCTAGTTTCCAAAATGGGATCACATGTGGGGGAGCTCCATTGTTTAGGCACCTCAGGGGGGTCTCCAAATGAAACATGGCGTCTGCTAATAATTCCAATCAATTTTACTGTGAAATGGCGCTCCTTCTCTTCTGAGCCCCGCTGTACGCCCAAACAATTGATTTCCACCACATATGAGGTACCTGTGTACTCAGGAAAAATTGCACAATACATTTTATGGTGCATTTTTCCTCATACCCTTGTGGAAAAAAAAGCTACCTGTTTGAAAAAACTATTTTGTGGTAAAAAAAAGAATAAAATATTTTCACGGCTGAACATTACAAATGTTTGTGAAGCCTCCAGGGGTTCAAAGTGCTCACTAAACAGCTAGATAAATTCCATGAGGGGTCTAGTTTCCAAAATGGGGTCAATTGTGGGGGAGCTACATTGTTTAGGCACTTCAGGGGGGTCTCCAAACGCAACATGGCGTCCGCTAATAATTTCAACCAATTTTGCTGTGAAATGGCGCTCCTTGCCTTCCGAGTCCTGCCGTGTGCCCAAACATTTGATTTCCACCACATATGGGGTATCTGCGTACTCAGGAGAAAATGCACAATACATTTTATGGTGCATTTTTTCCTGATACCCTTGTGATAAAAAAAGCTACCTGGTTGAAGCAACAGTTTTGTGGTAAAAAAAATGTTTTTTCTTTTCACGGCTCAACGTTATAAACTTCTGTGAAGCCCCCAGGGGTTCAAAGTGCACATCAAACATCTAGAAAAAATAGTTGAGGGCTCTAGTTTCCAAAATGGGGTCACTTATGGGGGAGCTCCATTGTTTAGGTACCTCAGTGAGTCTTCAAACCCGACATGGCGTCCGCTAATGAGTGCAGCTAATTTTGCACTCAAAAATTCAAATGGCGCTCCTTGCCTTCCGAG
Organism: Anomaloglossus baeobatrachus; assembly: GCF_048569485.1. Taxonomy (NCBI): domain Eukaryota; kingdom Metazoa; phylum Chordata; class Amphibia; order Anura; family Aromobatidae; genus Anomaloglossus; species Anomaloglossus baeobatrachus. The sequence continues at coordinate 347,335,856 of NC_134356.1, read as the reverse complement.
TCCTGCCGTGTGCCCAAACATTTGATTTCCACCACATATGAGGGTATCTGCGTACTCAGGAGAAAATGCACGATACATTTTATGATGCATTTTTCCTGATACCCTTGTGAAAATACAAATTTTTATGGCTAAAGTAACATTTTTGTGTTAAAAAAAGTAACATTTTCATTTTTTCGTCTACATTGCTTTGGTTGCTGTGAAGCTCCTAAAGGGTTAATAAACTTCTTGGATGTGGTTTTGAGCAGAGTGAGGGGTACAGATTTTAGAATGGGGTCACTTTTGAGTATTTTCTGTCGCCTAGGTTTCTCAAATCACTCCAAATGTGATGTGGTACCTAAAAATTTTTTTTTTGTAAATTTTGTTGGAAAAATGAGAAATTGCTGATGAACTTTGAACCCTTCTAACTTCCTAACGGAATTTTTTTTTCAAAAATTGCGCTGGTGTAAAGCAGACAAGTGGGAAATGTTATTTAGTAACTATTTTGTGTGACATATTTTTTAGATTTATGGGCATAAAATTTCAAATTTTGAAAATTGCAAAATTTTCAAAATTTTCGCCAAATTTCCGAAATTTTCACAAATAAACGCAAAACATATCGGCCTAAATTTACCACTGACGTGAAGTACAATATGTCACGAATAAACAATTCACAAATAAACGCAAAACATATCGGCCTAAATTTACCACTGACGTGAAGTACAATATGTCACGAATAAACAATCTCAGAATCGCCAGGATCCGTTGAAGTGTTCCAGAGTTATAACCTGTCAAAGTCACACTGGTCAAAATTGCAAAAAGAAGGGAATTTTGTTTACTTACCGTAAATTCCTTTTCTTCTAGCTCCAATTGGGAGACCCAGACAATTGGGGTGTATAGGCTATGCCTCCGGAGGCCGCACAAAGTATTACACTAAAAGTGTAAAGCCCCTCCCCTTCTGCCTATACACCCCCCGTGCTCCCACGGGCTCCTCAGTTTTGGTGCAAAAGCAAGAAGGAGGAAAAGAATTATAAACTGGTTTAAAGTAAATTCAATCCGAAGGAATATCGGAGAACTGAAACCATTCAACATGAACAACATGTGTACACACAAAAAAACAGGGGCGGGTGCTGGGTCTCCCAATTGGAGCTAGAAGAAAAGGAATTTACAGTAAGTAAACAAAATTCCCTTCTTCTTTGTCGCTCCATTGGGAGACCCAGACAATTGGGACGTCCAAAAGCAGTCCCTGGGTGGGTAAAATAATACCTCGTGATAGAGCCGTAAAACGGCCCCTTCCTACAGGTGGGCAACCGCCGCCTGAAGGACTCGTCTACCTAGGCTGGCATCCGCCGAAGCATAGGTATGCACCTGATAGTGTTTCGTGAAAGTGTGCAGGCTCGACCAGGTAGCTGCCTGACACACCTGCTGAGCCGTAGCCTGGTGCCTCAAAGCCCAGGACGCGCCCACGGCTCTGGTAGAATGGGCCTTCAGCCCTGAGGGAACCTGAAGCCCAGCAGAACGGTAAGCTTCGAGAATTGGTTCCTTGATCCACCGAGCCAGGGTTGATTTGGAAGCCTGTGACCCTTTACGCTGGCCAGCGACAAGGACAAAGAGTGCATCCGAGCGGCGCAGGGGCGCCGTCCGAGAAATGTAGAGCCTGAGTGCTCTCACCAGATCTAACAAGTGCAAATCCTTTTCACATTGGTGAACCGGATGAGGACAAAAAGAAGGTAAGGAGATATCCTGATTGAGATGAAAGGGGGATACCACTTTAGGGAGAAATTCCGGAACCGGACGCAGAACCACCTTGTCCTGGTGAAACACCAGGAAAGGGGCTTTGCATGACAGCGCTGCTAGCTCAGACACTCTCCGAAGTGAAGTGACTGCTACTAGAAAAACCACTTTCTGCTAAAGGCGTGAGAGAGAAATATCTCTCATTGGCTCGAATGGTGGTTTCTGAAGAACCATCAGCACCCTGTTCAGATCCCAGGGTTCTAACGGCCGCTTGTAAGGAGGAACGATGTGACAAACCCCCTGCAGGAACGTGCGTACCTGTGGAAGTCTGGCTAGGCGCTTCTGGAAAAACACAGAGAACACTGAGACTTGTCCCTTAAGGGAGCCGAGCGACAAACCCTTTTCCAGTCCAGATTGAAGGAAGGACAGAAAAGTGGGCAAGGCAAAAGGCCAGGGAGAAAAACCCTGAGCAGAGCACCACGACAGGAAAATTTTCCACGTCCTGTGGTAGATCTTGGCGGACGTTGGTTTCCTAGCCTGTCTCATAGTGGCAATGACGTCTTGAGATAACCCTGAAGACGCTAGGATCCAGGACTCAATGGCCACACAGTCAGGTTGAGGGCCGCAGAATTCAGATGGAAAAACGGCCCTTGAGATAGCAAGTCTGGTCGGTCTGGTAGTGCCCACGGTTGGCCGACCGTGAGATGCCACAGATCCGGGTACCACGACCGCCTCGGCCAGTCTGGAGCGACGAGGATGACGCGGCGGCAGTCGGCCCTGATCTTGCGTAACACTCTGGGCAACAGTGCCAACGGAGGAAACACATAAGGGAGCTGAAACTGCGACCAATCCTGAACTAAGGCGTCTGCCGCCAGAGCTCTGGGATCTTGAGACCGTGCCATGAACGTCGGTACCTTGTTGTTGTGCCGGGACGCCATGAGGTCGACGTCCGGCACCCCCCAGCGGCAACAGATCTCCTGAAACACGTCCGGGTGAAGGGACCATTCCCCTGCGTCCATGCCCTGGCGACTGAGATAATCTGCTTCCCAGTTTTCCACGCCTGGGATGTGAACTGCAGAGATGGTGGAGGCCATGGCTTCCACCCACATCAGAATCCGCCGGACTTCCTGGAAGGCTTGCCGACTGCGTGTGCCGCCTTGGTGGTTGATGTATGCCACCGCTGTGGAATTGTCCGACTGAATTCGGATCTGCTTGCCTTCCAGCCACTGCTGGAACGCTTTCAGGGCAAGATACACTGCCCGTATTTCCAGAACATTGATCTGAAGCGAGGACTCTTGCTGGGTCCACGTACCCTGAGCCCTGTGGTGGAGAAAAACCGCTCCCCACCCTGACAGACTCGCGTCCGTCGTGACCACCTCCCAGGATGGGGGTAGGAAGGATTTCCCCTTCGATAATGAAGTGGGAAGAAGCCACCACCGAAGGGAAGCTTTGGTCGCCTGAGAGAGGGAGACGTTCCTGTCGAGGGACGTCGGCTTCCTGTCCCATTTGCGTAGGATGTCCCATTGAAGAGGACGCAGGTGAAACTGCGCGAAAGGGACTGCCTCCATTGCTGCCACCATCTTCCCCAGGAAGTGCATGAGGCGCCTCAAGGGGTGTGACTGGCCTTGAAGGAGAGATTGTACCCCTTTCTGTAGTGACCGCTGCTTGATCAGCGGAAGCTTCACTATCGCTGAGAGGGTATGAAACTCCATGCCAAGGTATGTCAGCGATTGGGCCGGTGTCAGATTTGACTTTGGAAAATTGATGATCCACCCGAAACTCTGGAGAGTCTCCAGGGTAGCGTCGAGGCTGTGTTGGCATGCCTCTTGAGAGGGTGCCTTGATCAACAGATCGTCCAAGTACGGGATCACCGAGTGACCCTGAGAGTGGAGGACCGCTACTACAGTAGCCATAACCTTGGTGAAAACCCGTGGGGCTGTTGCCAGGCCGAAGCGCAGTGCCACGAATTGCAGGTGTTCGTTTTCTATGGCGAAGCGCAAGAAGCACTGGTGCTCTGGAGCAATCGGTACGTGAAGATACGCATCTTTGATATCGATCGATGCAAGGAAATCTCCTTGGGACATTGAGGCGATGACGGAGCGGAGGGATTCCATCCGGAACCGCCTGGTCTTTACGTGTTTGTTGAGAAGTTTCAGGTCCAGGACAGGACGGAAAGACCCGTCCTTCTTTGGGACCACAAACAAGTTGGAGTAAAAACCGTGGCCCTGTTGCTGAAGAGGAACAGGGACCACCACTCCTTCTGCCTTCAGAGTGCCCAGCGCCTGCAGAAGAGCCTCGGCTCGCTCGGGAGGCGGGGATGACCTGAAGAATTGAGTCGGGGGACGAGAGGTGAACTCTATCTTGTAACCGTGAGACAGAATGTCTCTCACCCAACGGTCTTTTACCCGTGGCAGCCAGGTGTCGCAAAAGCGGGAGAGCCTGCCACCGACCGAGGATGCGGAGTGAGGAGGCCGAAAGTCATGAGGAAGCCGCTTTGGTAGCGGCACCTCCGGTGGTCTTCTTAGGACGTGACTTAGACCGCCATGCATCAGAGTTCCTTTGATCTTTCTGAGGCCTTTTGGACGAGGAGAATTGGGACCTGCCCGCGCCCCGAAAGGACCGAAACCTCGACTGCCCCCTCCTCTGTTGGGGTATGTTCGGTTTGGGCTGGGGTAAGGATGTATCCTTTCCCTTGGATTGTTTGATGATTTCATCCAAACGCTCGCCAAACAATCGGTCGCCAGAAATTGGCAAACTGGTTAAGCGCTTTTTGGAAGCAGAATCTGCCTTCCATTCCCGTAGCCACAAGGCCCTGCGTAGTACCACCGAATTGGCGGCTGCAACCGCCGTACGGCTCGCAGCGTCCAGGACAGCATTAATAGCGTAAGACGCAAATGCCGACGTCTGAGTGGTTATGGACGCCACCTGTGGCGCGGACGTGCGTGTGGCTGCGTCAATTTGCGCTTGACCTGCTGAGATAGCTTGTAGCGCCCATACGGCTGCGAATGCTGGGGCAAAAGAAGCGCCGATAGCTTCATAGATGGATTTCAACCAGAGCTCCATCTGCCTGACAGTGGCATCTTTGAGTGAAGCCCCATCTTCCACTGCAAGTATGGATCTAGCTGCCAGTCTGGAGATTGGAGGATCCACTTTGGGACACTGAGCCCAACTTTTGACCACGTCAGGGGGAAAGGGATGTGTATCCTTAAGGCGCTTAGAAAAACGCTTATCTGGACAAGCATGGTGATTCTGGACTGCCTCTCTGAAATCAGAGTGGACCAGAAACATACTCGGTGTACGCTTGGGAAACCTGAAACGGAATTTCTCCTGCTGAGAAGCCGACTCCTCCGCCGGAGGAGCTGAGGGAGAAATATCCAGCATTAGATTGATGGACGCAATAAGATCGTTCACTATGGCGTCCCCGTCAGGAGTATCAAGATTGAGAGCGGCCTCAGGATCAGAATCCTGATCAACTGTCTCCGCTTCATCAACCAGAGATTCCCCCCTCTGAGACCCTGCACAATATGATGATGTCGAGGGAAATTCTAAGCGAGCTCGCTTAGTCGGTCTGGGGCTGGGGTCTGTGTCAGAACCCTCAGCCTGGGACCCATGAGATACCCCAGGAGGACATTGTTGGTCCAACTGAGGTGGGCCAGGGAACAAAGATTCAACAGAGTCCCTGTGCTGAGATACCGGCCTGGACTGCAAGGCTTCTAGTATCTTAGCCATAGTCTCAGAGTTTTGCAAACTCCGTCCCCGTCACCTGGACAGTGTCAGCAGGTGGCTCCCCCTGGGCCCCTCTTAGCAGAGGCTCTGGCTGAGCAAGTGCCACAGGGGCCGAACAGTGCACACAATGAGGGTCAGTGGAACCTGCCGGTAGCGGGGTCGTACATGCGGCGCAGGCAGCATAAAAAGCCTGTGTTTTGGCACCCCTGCCTTTCGTGGGCGCCATGCTATTATCTTCCCTGAGCAACACAATAGGGTATATAGCCAGAAATCAACTGTGCACCATACAGTGTAAAATATATATACCATAAACATATAATGTTACACTACTGCACAATGGGGCTAGCACCACAGGTGCTGCTTACCACCCGCTTAAAGCGGTTGTGAGGCCACCAGAGTCCCTGCCTGGGTCTCCCAGACTTTGTCCCCCTCTGCAGCGTCCGAGGAGCTGACAGGAATGGCTGCCGGCGTCCTGAGGAGAGGAGGGAGCCGTGGGCGTGACCCAGAAAGTGCGGGAACTGGTGCCCGCACTGTGCACAGTGAGGGGGGTGGAGTATGCAAAGCATGCTCCAGCCCTCAGTGCTGCTCGTTCTGTGCAGCGTCCCGCCCTTCCCCTGCCTGTCAGGGCTGGGGGTGGGAAGAAAGGAAACTAGGCCGCAAAAAGCCGGGGACTCTAGTAATAAACGCGGCCGCCGTAAAAGCGCGGCCGGCGTGGAAGTCCCCGGCGCACTACAAGTCCCAGCCGCGCCGCGGTGTTTCCATGGCAGCGGCGGTCAGTGCGGCAGTCCCTATACATAAACACACTCAGCAACGCTGAGTGTGTAATGGCACATATTAACCCGGTCAGCGCCGCGGTCCCCGGTGCACTAGCACACCCAGCAAAGCTGGAGTGTTGCTGTGCGCTGTCCCCACAGGGATACAGAGTACCTCCAAGTAGCAGGGCCATGTCCCTGAACGATACCCGGCTCCTATCCAGCAGGCTCCACAGGAGTTGTGGATGAAGCACGGTCTCAGTGCCTGGAGACCGATAGGATCCCACTTCACCCAGAGCCCTAAGGGGGATGGGGAAGGAAAACAGCATGTGGGCTCCAGCCTCCGTACCCGCAATGGATACCTCAACCTTAACCACACCGCCGACAAGAGTGGGGTGAGAAGGGAGCATGCTGGGGGCCCTATATGGGCCCACTTTTCTTCCATCCGATATAGTCAGCAGCTGCTGCTGACCAATCTGTGGAGCTGTGCGTGCATGTCTGCCTCCTTCGCACAAAGCAAAAAACTGAGGAGCCCGTGGGAGCACGGGGGGTGTATAGGCAGAAGGGGAGGGGCTTTACACTTTTAGTGTAATACTTTGTGCGGCCTCCGGAGGCATAGCCTATACACCCCAATTGTCTGGGTCTCCCAATGGAGCGACAAAGAAATGGCCGGGTCTTTAAGGTGAAAACAGGCTGGGGGCTGAAGGGGTTAAACAAACATCCATGTTTGTTAACTAATTTGGCTAAACAAAATATATATATATTTTAAGAAACTTAGACTGTCAGCCCAGCCGACACATGAAAAACTTAAATACTACTGTCCCTGCTGTCCTCTGTAGCTCACTTGTCGTCATCTTCATCATCATCTTCTTCTTTGTTCCTATTCATAATCTGGAAAAGAAAAACAAGCTTTCCTGCTTTATTGGGTCCCAACCGATTTCTCAATTTAGAATGAATGAGTCCAAAGGAAGAGAATATTCTTTCAACGCCTGCAGAAGAAGCTACTGCTGTTAAAAGTGAAATCATTACTTGAACAGTCTCTAAATCCAAGCGCTTAAGTGACTTCCACCAGTTTACTGGTGTGACCTTCCTTAAAATATCTTCAGCAAACATATATTTCTTGAATGGTTCCCCCTTAGCTCTGAAGTTTATTATAGTTGGCATTAAAGATGGATGATTGCTGGATACCCATGTCATAGCTAACTACTCTTCCTCAGCACTTAGGTTTTGACCCTGATATTGGATATTGACAATATTTGCCAAAAAATGAGCTGGAGTCAGTGCTTGTCCCATTCGTTTGTTTACTGCTTGTAATTTAATTCTGTCCATGTGTAGTTCTGTTTTTAAGTGTTCACTCAGTTCCTTCCAAATTTCAACAGCATCCGCAATAAAACAGCTATTTTTCTGTATTTTGTTTAAAGCTTGAGAGATGGGTTTCAGGAAGCTCAGCATATGTTCAACATTTCTCTTAAGCCCAATGTTGAGGATTTTGGCCGTGACAGTGCCATCTATTTTATCTCGATTTTCTTCACAAAGTGTCATCAAAATAGGCCAGTTTTTGATATACTGCTCAAAACAGTCCACCACAGAGTTCCATCTAACATCTTGTGGGAGCGTTAGCTTGGTTCCACCCATCCTTTTCAGAGCTTCTGCAGCAAAAGGATTATTACGGAAGTATTTAGCAATTTCAACAACATTAGCCTTTATTTCTGGAACACTTAAGTCTTTGGCTAAGAGGTGCAGCAAATGAGCACTGCAACCATATGTTATTAGCAGCTTTGTATTCCCTCCCTGCTCTTCTAAATCTCTTCTCATCTTGGATACATTTGCAGCATTGTCAGTGACCAAACTGCGTACTAGACATTTGAATTTTTGTTCACATGTCGTTATAGCTTTTACTGCCACTTCTTGTAAGTATTCTGCTGTGTGTGCATTTCCTGACGTATCAGTTGTTTGTGCAAGGAAGATTTTAGCTTCTTCTGTTGTTATACAAGCGCATACAATAGGATCATTGTGGACATTACTCCACCCATCAATACTTAGGTTAACAATTTTACCCTCCAGAGCTGTTGCACATTGCTCCATTTCTCTGTCATACACTTGATCCAGCAGTTTCCCTGCAACATCAGCTTTGCTGGGTGGACTGTATCCTAGTCTCAGTGACTGAGCCATATTAATGAAATGTGGGTTCTCAGTCAGACGGAAAGAAGAGTTCGTTGCATAAATAAACTGGGCAATTTTTTCATCAATCAACTCTTTTTCTAATCTGCTAGTTCTTATCACAAACCTATCTATGGTGGTTCCAGGAGGTAAAGGTTTTTTCTTCCTTTTGGGTGATGGTGATATGTGGCTGTGGGTGTCTGATGATGATGCTGCTGCTGCTAATGAAGCACTATCCTGGATGGATAACTCTGAAACTGTAGAACAGGATGATGGTGATCTTGGAGGTGGATAGTTTCCAGAATCCATGAATTCCCCTAAACAAAAAAAGTCAATGCTGTTATTTTATTGTTTATTATACAATTTCTGCTTATTGTACACAACACATCACTGCCCCTGCCCCAAAAGGAATATTTGTTTTTCTTCATAACTGTACCAAATGACAGTAACATGCAGTAATAATAAGAAATATAATTTTTCTCACACATGACAGTTCAGTCTTTAGAAATAGGATTCAATAAAAATGTTTACCAACCTGAAGATCCTGCCTGTTCAGAAGTGTTTCTTTGGTCATCTTCATCACCACACTTCTCATAATGTTGCCTCATTCGCGCCACCAGGCCTTGCATCTCTTTGTTGCATCGTTTGCATTTTGCACGCATGCCTGCCTTACCAATAGGCGAAGGAGCTTCATTAAAATATTCCCAAACTGGGTCTCCTTTACGGCCTGCTGCCATTATAAGGAAAGAATGTAATAAACCTCAGATCGTACACACAAACAGATCCAGACATGTCTGTCTGTGGCTATGCTGCAGTATTGTGCTCAAAGTTTCACTTTCATTTTCTTGTCTGCTTGCCCTTCCTCCTCCTCACACTTAGATTCACATTCTTCTTGTGTTGTGCAGATCTATTCCACTCCAAACAATCAGAAACATATTGTCTAACTTCTTGGACTTGGCACTGAAGGGGTTGATTCTGTATTCATAGGTTTGTAGAACAATAGGATTAAGGTCTTTTTCTCAACTCTGTTCATGTTGTAATATTTTTGCCGTGAAGAAGAGGCTGGGACCTCTGCGAAGTCAAATTCAGTTTTGAGAACTGCGTAAGTAAAGCGAGCGTCTGTGATAATATAGGAGAGAAACTGCCCACTAATCCTACAGAAACCTCTGGAAGAGCATGGCATTGTGAATGTTACACATATACAGCCTTTATTCTACTGAGTTAAACAACTCAGCTTTATCTCATGATGGAAGAACCTTTGGATGGTAAAATATTTTCCTCAAAAAGCAGTTTATTGAAAAAAATCCGATTTAAATCAAAAATCTGATTTAAATCAAAAAAATCCGTTTTTTTTTAATTTTTTTTAAAAAAAACATTGATTTTTATCCACCCTGGATGTGAACCTAAAGTAATTAAACAATAATGAACAGAGGGCAGGTGATCGCTTTTTGAGGAATGGAATATCCCATTCTTTTCCTAAACTGCTTTGGTAAAAGAAAGCTAAACTATGTTTGCTCCCTATGACTAAGGCTGCTTTCACACATCCGGTTTTTGCTGTGCTGCACAATCCGGCTCTTTGCAGAAAAAACGCAACCGTTTTTTTTGCTGCTGGTTGCGTTTTTTCCGCATATACTTTCATTAGTGCCGGATTGTGCCACATGGGCTTGCGTTCGGTCCGGTTTTTGCCAGATGCGGCATATTTAGCCCATGCGGCGGCCGGATGGAACGTTGCCTGGCACTTTTTTTGTCCGGCAAAAAAAAAAAAACGCATCGCGCCGCATCCAGCCGATGTGGCGCTTTTTCCAATGCATGCCTATGGATGTCGAAATGCGGCGCAATGCAGCAAAAAAATGCATCCGGCTGCCGCATGCGTTTTTTTGCACTGCGCATGCTCAGTAGCGTGCCGCAACCGGCAAAAAACGGATGGGCCGCATGTAAAAACGTATGCAAAGGATGCGTTTTTTTCGCCGCATCCGTTGCATAGGTTTTAGAGCCGGATTTAGCCGCACTGCTAAAACCGGATGTGTGAAAGCAGCCTAACAAGACCAGCTTTCCTGCATCTACAGTATATTACAAAAACACAATGTGGCACATGCACATAAAATGTGTGCTACTAGACAAGTGCCAGAGGCTATGTAGAACATGAATGGCCATTGATTTGAATAGGCACCGCGTACTACAACATATCTCTACCAGCAGCAATGATGGATGAACCCCCTTATCACATAAAGCCCCAATCTGGACTGTACAGACCTGTGAACCAGCGTGATCTCCTCCTCCGTAGCCTCTCTGACCGGTAACTGGACACATCTGTTTACAAGATCATAATCCTGAAGTCTCTTGTAGGAAGAAGCCAGTCTCTCTGGCACCTCAATAGCACACTCTGGGCTAAAAGAAGAGACAGCAGCTTCAGCTAATATTACGTATGCATACCTCCCAACCGTCCCGGATTCTGCGGGACTTGCACGATTTATCAGGGCTGTCCCGCACTCCCGCGGCTCACAGCTGATGTCCCGGCTCCTCCCCTCAGTGGAGTGAATAAATTAAATTAAATTATCATCGGCTCTGGATTTTCGGGGCGGCCGGGACTCGAACTCGTGGAGCTGTGAGTTCATTGTTTCAAAGGCAGCAGCTCTAACCACTGAGCTACTGCCTCTATTGAAACCAATAGGAAGATTTTGTTATCTTGACCTATATACGGCAGACAACAGAAGCAGGTTATTCAGCTGCAAAGATGGATGGAGGGATGAATGGAGGGATAGAGGGAGGGAGGGATGGATGGATGATAGAGGGATGAATGGAGGGATACAGGGAGGGATGAATGGAGGGATAGAGGCAGGGATGGATGGATGATAGAGGGATGAATGGAGGGATAGAGGGAGGGATGAATGGAGGGATAGAGGCAGGGATAGATGGATGATAAAGGGATGAATGGAGGGATGAATGGAGGGATAGAGGGAGGGATGGATGGATGATAGAGGGATGAATGGAGGGATAGAAGGATGGAGGGATAGAGGGATGAATGGAGGGATAGAGGGAGGGATGAATGGAGGGATAGAGGGATGAATGGAGGGATAGAGGCAGGGATGGATGTATGATAGAGGGATGAATTGAGGGATGAATGGAGGGATAGAGGGAGGGATGGATGGATGATAGAGGGATGAATGGAGGGATGAATGGAGGGATAGAAGGAGGGATGAATGGAGGGATAGAGGGATGAAAGGAGGGATAGAGGGAGGGATGAATGGATGATAGAGGGATGGATAGAGGGAGGGATGGATGGATGATAGAGGGATGAATGGAGTGATAGAAGGAGGGATGAATGGACGGATAGAGGGATGAATGGAGGGATAGAGGGAGGGATGAATGGAGGGATAGAGGGATGAATGGAGGGATAGAGGCAGGGATGGATGGATGATAGAGGGATGAATTGAGGGATGAATGGAGGGATAGAGGGAGGAATGGATGGATGATAGAGGGATGAATGGAGGGATGAATGGAGGGATAGAAGGAGGGATGAATGGAGGGATAGAGGGATGAAAGGAGGGATAGAGGGAGGGATGAATGGATGATAGAGGGATGAATGAAGGGATGAATGGAGGGATAGAGAGAGGGATGGATGGATGATAGAGGGATGAATGGAGGGATGAATGGAGGGATAGAAGGAGGGATGAATGGAGGGATAGAGGGATGAAAGGAGGGATAGAGGGAGGGATGGATGGATGATAGAGGGATGAATGGAGGGATAGAAGGATGGAGGGATAGAGGGATGAATGGAGGGATAGAGGGAGGGATGAATGGAGGGATAGAGGGATGAATGGAGGGATAGAGGCAGGGATGGATGGATGATAGAGGGATGAATTGAGGGATGAATGGAGGGATAGAGGGAGGGATGGATGGATGATAGAGGGATGAATGGAGGGATGAATGGAGGGATAGAAGGAGGGATGAATGGAGGGATAGAGGGATGAAAGGAGGGATAGAGGGAGGGATGAATGGATGATAGAGGGATGAATGGAGGGATAGAGGGAGGGATGGATGGATGATAGAGGGATGAATGGAGGGATAGAAGGAGGGATGAATGGAGGGATAGAGGGATGAAAGGAGGGATAGAGGGAGGGATGAATGGATGATAGAGGGATGAATGAAGGGATGAATGGAGGGATAGAGGGAGGGATGGATGGATGATAGAGGGATGAATTGAGGGATGAATGGAGGGATGAATGGAGGGATAGAAGGAGGGATGAATGGAGTGATAGAGGGATGAATGAAGGGATGAATGGAGGGATAGAGGGAGGGATGGATGGATGATAGAGGGATGAATGGAGGGATAGAAGGAGGGATGAATGGAAGGATAGAGGGATGAATGGAGGGATAGAGGGAGGGATGAATGGAGGGATAGAGGGATGAATGGAGGGATAGAGGCAGGGATGGATGGATGATAGAGGGATGAATTGAGGGATGAATGGAGGGATAGAGGGAGGAATGGATGGATGATAGAGGGATGAATGGAGGGATGAATGGAGGGATAGAAGGAGGGATGAATGGAGGGATAGAGGGATGAAAGGAGGGATAGAGGGAGGGATGAATGGATGATAGAGGGATGAAAGGAGGGATAGAGAGAGGGATGGATGGATGATAGAGGGATGAATGGAGGGATGAATGGAGGGATAGAGGGAGGGATGGATGGATGGATGATAGAGGGATGAATGGAGGGATAGAGGGATGGATGGATGGATGATAGAGGGATGAATGGAGGGATAGAGGGAGGGATAGAGGGAGGGATGGATGGATGATAGAGGGATGAATGGAGGGATGAATGGAGGGATAGAGGGAGGGATGGATGGATGAATGGAGGGATGAATGGAGGGATAGAGGGAGGGATAGAGGGATGAATGGAGGGATGAATGGAGGGATGAATGGAGAAATAGAGGGAGGGATAGAGGGAGGGATGGATGATAGTGGGATGGATGGATGATAGAGGGATGGATGATAGAGGGATATATAGATACACGACAGATAATAGATAGATAGAGATAGAATCATAGATAGATAGAGGGATAGAATCATAGATAGCTAGATAGATAGATAGATAGAATCATAGATAGATAGATAGATAGAGGGATAGAGATAGATAGATAGATAGATAGATAGATAGATAGATAAATACTGTATCTCAATGTTGGTGAAAGAGTCAGATTCATTTGTTCCCATAAAACTACTATAAAGAAATGAGGAAAAAAATACAAATACAATTTTTTTTTTTTTTTTATCTTCACCACCTTGGATTCAAACCAGCAACGTTCAAAACTTGTGTCCAGCAACCTCCTGGCTTTCCTAGCTGCTCTAGCTGTTGAGCCACTAGGATTGATGATGTCAGAGGGAAGATTTCACATAAATGAACCTACAATGCAGCCTCTTACACAGCAGATTACACAGGACACAGCAGATTACACAGGACACAGCTACATTGTACAGAGCAGCATCTCTATCTCCTGTATTCTGGAGGGAGAGGAAAAGAGGATTTTTTTTTCTTCTAATAAAGTTACTAAAAATAATAAAAAAAAATAGAATAATGTAATTTTATTGCACTTTTTTATAAAATAATAAACATCACAAATCAGCAAATAACATGGACATATTTGGTGTCCCTGTAATCGTAATGACCTGAACAACACAGCGATCAGGTTATTTATGGGGATCGGTAAATGGCGGGAAAAAAAAGGCGCAATTTATTATTTTTCTTTATTAAAACCCATAAAAAATGTAATAAAAATGGATCACTGAGGCCGTGTTCACACATAGCGTAAATGCGGCATTTTTTCTGCAGGTGTCCGCGCCACGAGTGCAATAACAATGTTCTCTGATTATTGCGTGTTTGCGGTATTTTTTATGCATTGTTCCCCTTATTTGATACGTTTGTTGCTGATGTGAATCCTGAAGCTTATAAAGAAAGAAACACCAAATCCGCACAGTTCAGCGGCGTCTTTCCACGCACCAGGAGCGGAGATTTCAGGACGTCTCATGCACTTTGCTTGGACAATTAGTCCATATTCACATGTAGTGTAAATGCTGCATTTTTTTCTGCTGTTTCTTTGCACATTTATTCTGCTGTGTGTAATTGTCCAAGTAAAGTGGATGTGATTCCATGAAAAGACGCCGCTGAACTCTGTGGTTTTCGGGGGGGGGGGGTTTCTCTGGAGGTTTCTATGTGGAGCTTAAAAAATGCAGGAAAAAGCTTCTCTGTACGATAAAAACACTTAAAAACGCAGATTCACATTTGAACCAAAAAAACAGAGAAGATTGTTATTGTGTAGTTTGGTGCAGACAGAAACAAAAAGAAACAGAATTTATGCAACGTGTGAACACGGATTGATAGGCACAAATAAGCAACATGTCATATAGTGACACATAGAAATATAAAAAAATTCTGACTGCTATAAATATGAATGAACAGTCCGGGGCATCTGCTGAATGACCCTTACTGCTAAATGGGTGTGGCTAGGGGTGTGGCTAGGGGCGTGGCCAAAATTTGCCGCGGCGCGCTGCGCGCGCCGCATACTTTGTCCCTCTTTCCTTTCTTGAAAAGTTGGGAGGTATGCGTATGTGATAAGCATGAAGAAATCAATTTAGACCAAACTCACTGCACAATACATGCCAAGTGGCTACTACATTTTGTCCTGTTGCTTATATAGCGCCAACATATTCCAAAGCACTGAATACTTACTCATCCCAAAGCAGGCAATAGCTCATCATTTCTTCATCATAGACTAATGCTGTGCCGGACACCATTGCTGGAAAACATAGTGTACATATAATACCAAGAAACAATTCATCGGATAGAAGTATCATTTATATGCAGTCCTGAAATATCAGCTACAGCAGTTACTAATAGGCGACCTTGAAAAACACCCCTAACTAAAATAAAAAAACACTCAAAACCATAAAGGTCCTGGTGTTTTCTAGGAGAACAGCTTCAGGAATCTCTCCTACTGTGAGGAGTTTTTTGGGAGTTTTTTCTTTCCTCATGCGGTTTTGGTAAGTTTTCAAGTGGTTTTTGAAGAATTTTTTTATGGTTCTGTAAAATTTCTTACTAAAACATTTTTTGCATCCCTCTGATTGTACAGTGCCTAGTTGGAGTGCTTTCCATCAGGAAATGCTTCTAATAAGAGCCATACAGTTTCTTTTCTACCACGCTGCGTTTTTCAAAAATGGGAACCCTATATGCTGTACAACACTCGCCTCAGACCTATAAGCCTTCCTTACAGGACTCTTCACTCGCCTGTCACCATCCCTCAACTGACCTGCTCTGACCCTCTGCAACCACTGCCATCTTGAAGAAAAAACAAGAAAGCCAGCACTAAATGTGCACTACTGCACTAAAAATTCCAAACTGTACTTATTACTAAACTTTGAGATTTTTGGCAAAAAATTGCAATTTCTTGAGCCACCCCGCCACGTCACAGCAAATCTCTTTGGGGCAGTCCTACTCTAAAATATTTTTATTTAAAATGTGCCATATGGCCTCACATATGGAAAAGTAGAACTGTTCTTAGCAGCATTTACCTGGTACATCTCGAGCCTGGTACCTTGCGCCACCACACCTCCTGATCTTTCCCTTTCTGTTCTCCAACGCACACTACTCGCTGTCTCCTAACGCACACTACTCACTGTCTCCTAACGCACACTACTCACTGTCTCCGAACGCACACTACTCACTGTCTCCGAACGCACACTACTCACTGTCTCCGAACGCACACTACTCACTGTCTCCGAACGCACACTACTCACTGTCTCCGAACGCACACTACTCACTGTCTCCGAACGCACACTACTCACTGTCTCCGAACGCACACTACTCACTGTCTCCGAACGCACACTACTCACTGTCTCCGAACGCACACTACTCACTGTCTCCGAACGCACACTACTCACTGTCTCCGAACGCACACTACTCACTGTCTCCGAACGCACACTACTCACTGTCTCCGAACGCACACTACTCACTGTCTCCGAACGCACACTACTCACGGTCTCCGAACGCACACTACTCACTGTCTCCAAACGCACACTACTTAAATGTGCTTTACACGCTGCGACATTGCTAACGATATATCGTCGGGGTCACGGTGTTTGTGACGCACATTCGGCGTCGTTAGCGACATCGCAGCGTGTGACAGCTAGGAGCGACGATCAATGATCGCAAAAACGGCAAAAATCGTTGACACGTCGCTCCAAATCATAATGTCGGTGTTTCTTTCCGCAGGTTGTTCGTCGTTCCTGCGGCACCACACATCGCTGTGTGTGACACCGCAGGAACGACGAACATCATCCTACCTGCGTCCATCCAAGGAGGAAGGAAGGAGGTGAGCGGCATGTTCCAGTCGCTCATCTCCTCCCCTCCTCTTCTATTGGGCGGCCGTTTTCTGACGCCGCTGTGATGTCGCTGTGACGCCGAACGCACCTCCCCCTTTAAGGAGGGATTGTTCAGCAGCAACAGCGACGTCGCGGAACAGGTATGTGCGTGAGACGCTGCCATAGCGATATTGTTCGCTACGGCAGCGATCACCACATGTCGCACGAACGGCGGGGGCGGGTGCTATCGCTCGCGACATCGCTAGCAATCACTAGCGATGTTGTAGCGTGTAAAGCACCCTTTAGTGTCTTCTAACGCACACAACACACTGTCTCCCTACGCACACAACACACTGTCTCCCTACGCACACTACTCACTGTCTCCCTACGCACACTACTCACTGTCTCCCTACGTACACTACTCACTGTCTCCCTACGCACACTACTCACTGTCTCCCTACGCACACTACTCACTGTCTCCCTACGCACACTACTCACTGTCTCCCTAACTGACCCTGTTAACTGCCTGTTCCTGGGCAGATTTAACCTTTTATTTTAATTTCTGGACATGGCTTATATTATATTACTAGACTTAACTCAATATAACCCCAATAACTCTTCCCAAAGAGGGCTGGCCAACAGTTAGGCCGGGGCCACACAGGGACTAATGCGATCCTCGCATGACACTCGTCTCACGCTGGCAGCACAGCGGGAGCTGAGTGTCATGCGAGTTTCACTGCGACTGAGGGACGATCATGCAATCGGACCTCCTCAGCTGCCGGGGATGGGCCGGCACAGAGGAGGGGCGGGCCAGTGCTGAGGAGGGGCGGGCCGGCACAGAGGAGGAGAGAGAAGGATTTATCTCACTCTCTCCTCCGTAGACGGCTATTGCCATTCTCACTCTGCACTCGCATTACATTGGTGTACTGCGAGTGCAGTGCGATCTTTCTCTCGCCCAATAGACTTGAATGGGTGAGAGAGAAAAAGTCTCGCATTACAATCGCAGCTTGCTGCGATTGTTTTCTCGGTCCGATTGGGACCAAGAAAATAATCGCTCATGGGTGCTGGGACATAGGTTAATATTGGTCCGAATGGAATGCGATGTTTTATCGGATTTCTCTCGGTCCGATTTTCATGCCGTGTGTCTCAAGCCTTAACCCTATCTGTGGCCATAGGGATGAGAGTGAAAACAATAAAACACACATATTTGCAATGTAACGTATACCACACAGATGTATCAATACAACTGATGTCTGCAAGGGTAGAGATGAGCGGATCCAAACAGTAAACTTCGGTTTCGTACACAGACTTTACAAACAAAAAACAGTGTTTGAGTGCTTTACGTATGCTAACTAGAGATGAGTGAACCTGAAGCTCAGTACAAACTCAGACTGTTCAAAGAAAACAAAGTTTGCGTTCGGGTACTTTACATAAGCAAACCACTCCCACGAGTAGTGTTGTGCTCCGGTACGCTCGGCCCTGTGTGAGCCACTTGCAGTGTTTGAATGCCTCACCCTGGGGCTAAAAATAGCATTATTGGATGTAGTGTGCACAACAACAAAAAAAACCTCCAGACCTCCTTCCCCCACAAGTGCACTGTTTATGGCTGCATGTAGGCGGAGTGTCGGACTACCCAATCAGAAACTTCAATGGATTTCCGGTCAAGTCCAGGTCCAGAAGTGAACTTTATCTAAAGTCTGGCTGAACCGCCAAACCCAAACTTTCACGAGTCCGCTCATCTCTATTCAGGGATGAAAAACACTTATCATACTTTGTATGCCAGATTCCAGGTGTGTAGTGCTCACTGTGGAGGGGGCAGATTCTGTGTGCGGTGCTCACTGTGGAGGGGCAGATTCTGTGTGTGGTGCTCACTGTGGAGGGGCAGATTCTGTGTGTGGTGCTCACTGTGGAGGGGCAGATTCTGTGTGTGGTGCTCCCTGTGGAGGGGGCAGATTCTGTGTGGTGCTCACTGTGGAGGGGCAGATTCTGTGTGGTGCTCACTGTGGAGGGGCAGATTCTGTGTGGTGCTCACTGTGGAGGGGCAGATTCTGGTGCAGGGCTCACTGTGGAGGGGCAGATTCTGTGTGCGGTGCTCACTGTGGAGGCAGCAGATTCCAGGTGTGTAGTGCTCACTGTGGAGGGGGCAGATTCTGTGTGCGGTGCTCACTGTGGAGGGGCAGATTCTGTGTGTGGTGCTCACTGTGGAGGGGCAGATTCTGTGTGTGGTGCTCACTGTGGAGGGGCAGATTCTGTGTGTGGTGCTCACTGTGGAGGCAGCAGATTCCAGGTGTGTAGTGCTCACTGTGGAGGGGGCAGATTCTGTGTGTGGTGCTCCCTGTGGAGGGGGCAGATTCTGTGTGCGGTGCTCACTGTGGAGGGGCAGATTCTGTGTGTGGTGCTCCCTGTGGAGGGGCAGATTCTGGTGCAGGGCTCACTGTGGAGGGGCAGATTCTGTGTGCGGTGCTCACTGTGGAGGGGGCAGATTCTGTGTGTGCGGTGCTCACTGTGGAGGGGGCAGATTCTGTGTGTGCGGTGCTCACTGTGGAGGGGCAGATTCTGTGTGTGGTGCTCACTGTGGAGGGGGCAGATTCTGTGTGTGGTGCTCCCTGTGGAGGGGGCAGATTCTGTGTGCGGTGCTCACTGTGGAGGGGCAGATTCTGTGTGGTGCTCACTGTGGAGGGGCAGATTCTGGTGCAGGGCTCACTGTGGAGGGGCAGATTCTGTGTGCGGTGCTCACTGTGGAGGGGGCAGATTCTGTTTGTGCGGTGCTCA
Source organism: Anomaloglossus baeobatrachus (assembly GCF_048569485.1). Taxonomy (NCBI): domain Eukaryota; kingdom Metazoa; phylum Chordata; class Amphibia; order Anura; family Aromobatidae; genus Anomaloglossus; species Anomaloglossus baeobatrachus. The sequence goes on along the minus strand of NC_134356.1, from coordinate 347,316,381 downwards.
CTGTGGAGGGGCAGATTCTGTGTGTGGTGCTCACTGTGGAGTGGCAGATTCTGTGTGCGGTGCTCACTGTGGAGGGGGCACATTCTGTGTGCGGTGCTCACTGTGGAGGGGGCACATTCTGTGTGCGGTGCTCACTGTGGAGGGGGCACATTCTGTGTGTGGGGCTCACTGTGGAGGGGGCACATTCTGTGTTTGCGGTGCTCACTGTGGAGGGGCAGATTCTGTGTGCGGTGCTCACTGTGGAGGGGGCAGATTTTGTGTGTGGTGGTCACTGTGGAGGGGCAGATTCTGTGTGCGGTGCTCACTGCGGAGGGGGCAGATTCTGTGTGTGTGGTGCTCACTGTGGAGGGGCAGATTCTGTGTGTGGTGCTCACTGTGGAGGGGCAGATTCTGTGTGCGGTGCTCACTGCGGAGGGGCAGATTCTGTGTGCGGTGCTCACTGCGGAGGGGGCAGATTCTGTGTGTGTGGTGCTCACTGCGGAGGGGGCAAATTCTGTGTGTGTGGTGCTCACTGCGGAGGGGGCAGATTCTGTCTGTGGTGGTCACTGTGGAGGGGCAGATTCTGTGTGCGGTGCTCACTGCGGAGGGGGCAGATTCTGTGTGTGGTGCTCACTGTGGAGGGGGCAGATTCTGTGTGTGGTGCTCACTGCGGAGGGGGCAGATTCTGTGTGCGGTGCTCACTGCGGAGGGGGCAGATTCTGTGTGCGGTGCTCACTGTGGAGGGGCAGATTCTGTGTGCGGTGCTCACTGTGGAGGGGCAGATTCTGTGTGTGGTGGTCACTGTGGAGGGGCAGATTCTGTGTGCGGTGGTCACTGTGGAGGGGCAGATTCTGTGTGCGGTGGTCACTGTGGAGGGGCAGATTCTGTGTGTGGTGCTCACTGTGGAGGGGCAGATTCTGTGTGTGGTGGTCACTGTGGAGGGGCAGATTTTGTGTGGTGCTCACTGTGGAGGGGCAGATTCTGGTGCAGGGCTCACTGTGGAGGGGCAGATTCTGTGTGCGGTGCTCACTGTGGAGGGGGCAGATTCTGTTTGTGCGGTGCTCACTGTGGAGGGGCAGATTCTGTGTGTGGTGCTCACTGTGGAGGGGCAGATTCTGTGTGTGGTGCTCACTGTGGAGTGGCAGATTCTGTGTGCGGTGCTCACTGTGGAGGGGGCACATTCTGTGTGCGGTGCTCACTGTGGAGGGGGCACATTCTGTGTGCGGTGCTCACTGTGGAGGGGGCACATTCTGTGTGTGGGGCTCACTGTGGAGGGGGCACATTCTGTGTTTGCGGTGCTCACTGTGGAGGGGCAGATTCTGTGTGCGGTGCTCACTGTGGAGGGGGCAGATTTTGTGTGCGGTGCTCACTGCGGAGGGGGCAGATTCTGTGTGTGTGGTGCTCACTGTGGAGGGGCAGATTCTGTGTGTGGTGCTCACTGTGGAGGGGCAGATTCTGTGTGCGGTGCTCACTGCGGAGGGGCAGATTCTGTGTGCGGTGCTCACTGCGGAGGGGGCAGATTCTGTGTGTGTGGTGCTCACTGCGGAGGGGGCAAATTCTGTGTGTGTGGTGCTCACTGCGGAGGGGGCAGATTCTGTCTGTGGTGGTCACTGTGGAGGGGCAGATTCTGTGTGCGGTGCTCACTGCGGAGGGGGCAGATTCTGTGTGTGGTGCTCACTGTGGAGGGGGCAGATTCTGTGTGTGGTGCTCACTGCGGAGGGGGCAGATTCTGTGTGCGGTGCTCACTGCGGAGGGGGCAGATTCTGTGTGCGGTGCTCACTGTGGAGGGGCAGATTCTGTGTGCGGTGCTCACTGTGGAGGGGCAGATTCTGTGTGTGGTGGTCACTGTGGAGGGGCAGATTCTGTGTGCGGTGGTCACTGTGGAGGGGCAGATTCTGTGTGCGGTGCTCACTGTGGAGGGGCAGATTCTGTGTGTGGTGCTCACTGTGGAGGGGCAGATTCTGTGTGTGGTGGTCACTGTGGAGGGGCAGATTCTGTGTGTGGTGGTCACTGTGGAGGGGCAGATTCTGTGTGTGGTGGTCACTGTGGAGGGGCAGATTCTGTGTGTGGTGCTCACTGTGGAGGGGCAGATTCTGTGTGTGGTGCTCACTGTGGAGGGGCAGATTCTGTGTGTGGTGGTCACTGTGGAGGGGCAGATTCTGTGTGTGGTGGTCACTGTGGAGGGGCAGATTCTGTGTGTGGTGCTCACTGTGGAGGGGCAGATTCTGTGTGTGGTGGTCACTGTGGAGGGGCAGATTCTGTGTGTGGTGCTCACTGTGGAGGGGCAGATTCTGTGTGTGGTGGTCACTGTGGAGGGGCAGATTCTGTGTGTGGTGGTCACTGTGGAGGGGCAGATTCTGTGTGTGGTGGTCACTGTGGAGGGGCAGATTCTGTGTGTGGTGGTCACTGTGGAGGGGCAGATTCTGTGTGTGGTGGTCACTGTGGAGGGGCAGATTCTGTGTGCGGTGCTCACTGTGGAGGGGCAGATTCTGTGTGTGGTGGTCACTGTGGAGGGGCAGATTCTGTGTGTGGTGGTCACTGTGGAGGGGCAGATTCTGTGTGTGGTGGTCACTGTGGAGGGGCAGATTCTGTGTGTGGTGCTCACTGTGGAGGGGCAGATTCTGTGTGCGGTGCTCACTGTGGAGGGGCAGATTCTGTGTGTGGTGCTCACTGTGGAGGGGGCAGATTCTGTGTGTGGTGCTCACTGCGGAGGGGGCAGATTCTGTGTGCGGTGCTCACTGCGGAGGGGGCAGATTCTGTGTGCGGTGCTCACTGTGGAGGGGCAGATTCTGTGTGCGGTGCTCACTGTGGAGGGGCAGATTCTGTGTGTGGTGGTCACTGTGGAGGGGCAGATTCTGTGTGTGGTGGTCACTGTGGAGGGGCAGATTCTGTGTGCGGTGCTCACTGTGGAGGGGCAGATTCTGTGTGTGGTGCTCACTGTGGAGGGGCAGATTCTGTGTGTGGTGGTCACTGTGGAAGCGCAAGTCTATCACAAGCAGCATCTACCTTCCCACTTGGCAGCCAGGTGCAAATCGGCTAGTGATGTATCGGTCGTGAACAATCCGAGACAAAGCGCCTGCTCACCACCGGGAACTGAGACAACGTGTTTCTTTTTTCCCTGTCTCCTAGTTTATTCAGGCATAGCTGGGTCTGGGAGAATTCGACGAGGTCAGTAGGTGCACAAATGCACATGTGTGGAATGTCAATGACCTGTGAGGCTCCGCCCAATTAAAAACCTATTCCATTGTGATTGGCTCCTTTGGACACATGACCAGTGATATCATTAAGGTCCTTAACTAAGTTTGGATTTTTGGCATCTGGCAAAAGGATGGGAGATGCTAGAATGTACGGGCTCCTGACAGGTATGACGTAACTTGTCATGTGATGGGGCGTGTTCAAAATGCAGCCTGATGTTTCCAGACGGAATAAGCATTGTTTGGGGAGGGTGAAGCCCCCCTTGCATGATTATAGTAGACAGGAAAAAAACATGGCCGCGCCCACCAACCAAGCCGGCTACGCCCCTAACCTGTCAGGAGGCCGTACATTCTAGACTCAACCCTGACAGGAGAGGAGGCAAATACATGTTAGCTTTCCGGCTCACTATTCATTTCTGTTGTTGCTGTCTGCAGCGGCTTATCACACACTGTGATCTGAGCACAGGTCTAGGTACAGCTCATAACCTGAGTGTAGAAGTCAATCACATGGTCATAGCTCTGCCTGAGTCACAGCCATTAACCCCTTAGCACCTTGCTATGTTTCTGTTCTATTTTTGTACTTTCATCCTTCCCTCCCTTGATTTGGGGTGGATGAAGTAAAATTACAAAATAAAAATGACATTCCACAATAGTCTTTGGTTTTGTTTTTCTGGCATTCATCCTGCAATAAAAATGACCCGGAGACATGATTGTTCAGATCTGTATGTTTACAATGAGATTACATTTAATTTTCTGTTCATTCTTTTTTTTTGTGAAAAAATTAGAGAAATTAATTAAAAAAGAAAAAAAGATTTGAGTCAAAATTTTCCAAAACCCAGAACATCTTTACTTTTTGGTGGATGGAGCTGTATTAGGGCTTGTTATTTGTGTGGTGACCTGATTTTTCCGATTTTTATTATTTTGGGGTACATGCAGGGCCGCCACTAGGAATTTCAGGGCTCCATACTGCCAAAATGTTAAGGCCCCCTTAAGATTCCGCCCAGGCCCAGCTCCCGCCTCCACTCCTGAAACCTTCCACAGTCCCACTGTTACTCTTGGAAAAACTTATATACAGCAATGGTAAAAAAAAAAAAAAGAGACCACTGCACATTTTTATAAAAATCAGCTTCTCTACGTGTCTGACAGCCTTTCCACTCCAGTGTCAGTTGAATTCCAACCAGAGTACCGACCGCCAGAGGGCAAAAGCGACTCTCCACTGACCGAGGTGACCATCATCTTATTCGAACGTCACTCATCAACCGCAGGATGACATCAAGTGACCAACAAAAGGAATGGCAAATGACAGCTGGGGTGAAGTGCACAGCAAGAACAGTTCATAACAGGCTCCTACAGGCAGGGCTCAAGTCATATAAAGCTAGAAAAAAAGCCTTTTCCTTTCGTCACGACAGCACCCACGAGAGAGGGATCCGCCCCCTTCAGGACAGGAAACCTACAGATAAAAAGGGGCGGTCCCCCTCCCTCATCAGTTAGTTTCCTGTCCTGCTGGGATCGGAACCTGCAGTGCCTGGGTCCTGTTGAGTCCGTGCGGTTTTCATGGGGACGGCGGAACTCTGGATCCGGAAGCACGGTCGGTGGAGCTCCCCTCGTGGACTCCGTCCTCCGGTGCGCCTCGTCCTCTTCTCCTGGTCCGGCTTTGCCTCCAGGGAATGACGCCTGCAGCAGGGTGTACCTTTCCTGGATCGTGTGCGCGGCGGGGGGGGGGGCCCTGCCGCGTCGAAGGTGCGTGCTTCCCTGCTGCAGTGTCCCGGAAGTCTGCAGGAGCACTTCCGGGGGAGCGGCCGGGAAGGTTCCTTGTGAAACCCGTGACCCCTCCATCCTGGCTGGACGCTGCGGTACTGGTGAGTCTCTGGCGGTGGGGCCGGAGCCTCTACCTGACGTTCCTGCCTCTTCACCACTGCACGGCGTGTGCACGTGGGAAGGGGTGTCCTGGGCCTGCCGCGTCCGAGGTCTGTCTCCATGTCACCGTCGTCGAAGGGGGGGGCTCGGCTGTGGCTCTCTGCCGGCCTTTCCTACTTGGTCTGTGATATGTCCGGGGTTGCACCCCTTCTAGGTCGGCGGCCTCCCTCCTGCTGTGCCGGCGTCCGGATGGTGTCTGCCCTGGGGTGTGAGGCGGGGTGCCCTCTTGGTCTGTGCTCGGTGGCCTCTGTGCCTCCTGCCTCTGAGCTCCGGGGCATCTGTGGCGTCCTGGCCCCTGTGGCCTCCTGGCATCGGTGGGGCCTGACCCCTGTGGCCTCTGTGGACTCCTGGCCCCCGTGGCCTCTGTGGACTCCTGGCCCCCGTGGCCTCTGTGGACTCCTGGCCCCCGTGGCCTCTGTGGACTCCTGGCCCCCGTGGCCTCTGTGGACTCCTGGCCCCCGTGGCCTCTGTGGACTCCTGGCCCCCGTGGCCTCTGTGGACTCCTGGCCCCCGTGGCCTCTGTGGACTCCTGGCCCCCGTGGCCTCTGTGGACTCCGGGCCCCCGTGGCCTTTGTGGACTCCGGGCCCCCGTGGCCTTTGTGGACTCCGGGCCCCCGTGGCCTTCGTGGACTCCTGGCCCCCGTGGCCTCCTGGCTTCTGTTGTCTCTGTGGACTCCTGGACCCTGGGGGCCCCTGTAGGCTCCTGGCCCCCTGTGGGTTCCGGGCCCCTGTGGCCTCTGTGGGTTCCTGGCCCCTGTGGCCTCTGTGCCCTCCTGGTCCCTGTGGCCTCCGGGCCCCTGTGCCTTCGGTATGTACTGGCCCATGTGGCCTGTGTGTTTTTTCTGGCCCCTGTGGCCTGTGTGTGGCCTCCTGGCCTCTGTGGCCTCTGAGCCTCCTGGCCTCTGTGGCCTCTGGGGGGGCCTCCTAGCCTCGGGGCCTCCTAGCATCCTGGTCTATGTGGCCTCTGTGACCTCTGGCCTCTGGTCCTTCCGGCCTCTGAGCCTCCTGGTCTTCGCACCTCCTGAGGTTGGGTCTCGGTGCCTCCTGGTCTCTGTTCCTCCTGGCCCCCGGACCTCCTGGCCTCGGGCCTCTGTGTCTCTTAGTCCGGGCCTCGTGCTTCCTGGCTTGTGCCTCTGTTCCTCTGTGCGGCCTGCCCTTGGTCCTCTGTGCCTCATGTCCTTGGTCCTCTGTGCTGCCTGCCCTTGGCCGCTGTGCCTCCTGGCCTTTGGCCGCTGTGCCTCCTGGCCTTTGGGCGCTGTGCCTACTGGCCTTGGGCCACTGTGCCTACTGGTCTCGGGCCTCTGTGCCTTCTGGCCTCGGGCCTCTGTGCCTTCTGGCTTCGGTTCTCTGTGGCTTTTGGCCTCGGGTCTTGGCCTCGGGTCTTTGTACCTCCTGGCCTCGGTGCCTCCTGCCTTCGGGCCTCTGTGTGTACTGTCTCTGTGCTTTGGGCTTCCTGGCCGCACGCCTCGGTTGCCTCCTGGCCTCGTGCCTCCTGCCTCGGTGCCTCTGACCTCTGGGCTTCCTGGTCGCTGTGGCTTCCTGGCCTCTGTGTGTGGCTCCCGGGCCCCTGTGTGGCTTCCTGGCCTCTGTGTGGCTTCCTGGCCTCTGTGTGGCTTCCTGGCCTCTGTGTGGCCTCCCGGCCTCTGTGTGGGTTCCCGGCCTCTGTGTGGCTTCCCGGCCTCTGTGTGGCTTCCCGGCCTCTGTGTGGCTTCCCGGCCTCTGTGTGGCTTCCCGGCCTCTGTGTGGCTTCCTGGCCTCTGTGTGGCTTCCTGGCCTCTGTGTGGCTTCCTGGCCTCTGTGTGGCTTCCTGGCCTCTGTGTGGCTTCCTGGCCTCTGTGTGGCTTCCTGGCCTCTGTGTGGCTTCCGGGCCGCTGTGTGGCTTCGGGCCTCTGGGCCTCCTGACCCCGTGCCTCTGTGCCTTCTGGCTCGGGCCTCTGTGTCTCTTGGCTTCTGTGCCTCCGTGCCTCTTGGCTCCGGCCTCTGTGCCTCTGTGCCTCTTGGCTTCTTGGTCTCTGTGCCGTCTTGGCCTCTGTACCTTCTTGGCCTCTGGGCCTCCTGGCCTCATGCCTCGGTGGCTCCTGGCTCTGGCCTCTGTGCCTCTTGGCCTCTGTACCTCTTGGCTCCGGCTTTTGTGACTCTGTGCCTCTTGGCCTTTGTGCCTCTTGGCTTCTGGGTTTCTGTGCCTCTCGGCCTTTGTGCCTCTTGGCCTTTGTGCATCTTGGCCTTTGTGCTTCTTGGCCTCTGTGCCTCTTGGACTGTGGGCCTCTTGCCTCTGGGCCTTCCTGGCCTCTGTGTCTTCCTGGCCTCTGTGTCTTCCTGGCCTCTGTGTCTTCCTGGCCTCGGTGCCTTCCTGGCCTCGGTGCCTTCCTGGCCTCGGTGCCTTTTTGGCCTCTGGGCCTTCCTGGCCTCTGGGCCTCCTGGCTTGGGTCTCCCGACCCTGTACCTCCTGACTCCGGCCTCTATGCCTCTGTACCTCTTGGCCTCTGTACCTCTTGGCACTTGTCGTCTGGGCTCTTGTGCCTCTGTGCCTCTTGGCCTCTGTGCCTCTTGGCCTCTGTCGTCTTGGCCCTTGTCCCTCTGTGCCTCTTGGACTCTGTGCCTCTTGGACTCTGTGCCTCTTGGACTCTGTGCCTCTTGGCCTCTGTGCCTCTGGGCCTCTGTGCCTCTGGGCCTCTGTGTATCTTGGCCCTTGTGCCGCGATGCCTCTTACCTCTTGACCTCCGTGCCTCTGTGCTTCTTGTCCTCTGTGCCTCTTCGCCTCTATGCCTCTTGGCCTCTGGGCCTCTTGGACTCTGGGCTTCTTGGCCTGTGGGCCTCTTGGCCTCTGGGCCTCTTGTCCTCTGTGCCTTTTGACCTCCGTGCCTCTGTGCCTCGGTGCCTCTTGGCCTCGGGGGCCTCTTGGCCTCTGGGCCTATTGGCCTCTGTGCCTCTTGGACTCTGTGCCTCTTGGACTCTGTGCCTCTTGGACTCTGTGCCTCTTGGACTCTGTGCCTCTTGGTCTCTGTGCCTCTTGATCTCTGTGCCTCTGTGCCTCTTGGGCTCGGGGCCTCTTGGGGTCTGGACCTCGGGGCCTCTTGGCCTCTGTGTCTTTTTGGCCTCTGTGCCTCTGTGTCCTTTTGGCCTCTGTGCCTATGTGCCTCTTGGCATCTGTGCCTCTGTGCCTCTGTTCCTCTTGGCATCTGTGCCTCTGTACCTCTTGGCATCTGTGCCTGTGTGCCTCTTGGCATCTGTGCCTCTGTGCCTCTTGGCATCTGTGCCTCTGTGCCTCTTGGCATCTGTGCCCTTGTGCCTCTTGGCATCTGTGCCCTTGTGCCTCTTGGCATCTGTGCCTTGGTGTCTCTTGGCGTCTGTGCCTCTGTGCCTCTTGGCCTCTGTGCCTCGAGGCCTCCTGGTCGTGTGGGCCTGTGCTCTCGTCCTGCGTCTCTGGTCCTTGCGTTTGTGCTTGCTTCTTGCGGCGCTCCTGCCTTGCGCCTCTGCCGCCTTACGCCTCCCTGGCCTTCCGCCTGGTCTGGCGCCTTGGGCTTCCTGCTTCGCATCTGCGTCTCTTCTCCTCCTCGTCTGTTCCGGTGTGTCTCTGATCCTCTGTCTCTTGGTCGCCCTTGCTTCTGCAAGGCGTGTTCGCGCCTGTCCGGCCCTGTCTGTTGGTCCTTCCTTCCTTGGGGGGTTCCGGTTCAGGTTGTTCTTCTGCCGCGCGGGGTGTCTTCGGGGGTTTTTTCTTCCCGCGCGGGGTGCTTTCTCCATTCCTTCATTCGCTGCCTGTCGTGGGGGCGGCTCTGTCCGCGACTGTGTCGCTAGGTCGGCCCCTTGGCGGCGGGGTTGGTCTTTGTTTTTTGTTCTTTGTCTTTCAGGATTCTGGCTGTGGTCCTCGCGTGGCGTCCCTTGTCCCGCTGGCTGTGGATGCTGTTCCCCTGTCGTCTGTGGGAAGCGTGTTCCTCTGGTCTTCTCGGTGTCGGATCCTTCTCTGGGGCGGTTGCCTCCTCCTTGGGCGGATGTGGCCTGTGTCTCCTTCGATGGTATTGTACGGCTGGGTCCTGGTCCTCTCCGTCTGCCCTTCCGGGCTCTGCCGGCTGGCCTTTGTTCTTCCACTGTCTTCCGTTGGTGGCTTGGCCCTTCGCGCGTTTTTTTCCCACCCTCTGAGTGTAATCTCTCTAAGTCTCTCGTGGGTGCTGTCGTGACGAAAGGAAAAGACTATATTACTTACGGTAATGGGATTTTCCAGAGTCCACGACAGCACCCTTTACACCCCTACCCTTTGTTTTTTCTTTTACCCTTTGGGTTTGGTTGTTCTGTTCTTTTTTCTATGCTTGTTACTAATTTGTGGCGGTTCCTCTCCATTTCTCTGAAACTAACTGATGAGGGAGGGGGACCGCCCCTTTTTATCTGTAGGTTTCCTGTCCTGAAGGGGGCGGATCCCTCTCTCGTGGGTGCTGTCGTGGACTCTGGAAAATCCCATTACCGTAAGTAATATAGTCTTTCATCAATAAGAAGCAAAGGAGAGCCAGGCTGAAGTTTGCTAAAGACCATAAGGATTGGACCATAGAGGACTGGAGTAAGGTAATCTTCTCTGATGAGTCTAATTTTCAGCTTTGCCCAATACCTGGTCGTCTAATGGTTAGATGGAGACCTGGAGAGGTGTACAAGTCACAGTGTCTTGCACCTACTGTGAAATTTGGTGTAGGATCAGTGATGATCTGGGGATGCTTCAGCAAGGCTAGAATTGGGCAGATTAAACTTTGCAAAGGACGCAATCAAGCCGCATACAAGGTTATCCTGGAAAAACAGTTCCTTAATTCTGCTCAGGCAATGTTCACCATCTCTGAGGACTTTTTTCAAGCAGGACAATGCGCTATGCCACACAGCTAGGTCAATCAATGTGTGGATGAAGGACCACCACATCAAAACCCTGTCATGGCCAGCCCAATCTCCAGAACTGAACCTCATTGAAAACTTCTGGAATGTAATCAAGAGGAAGATGGATCGTCACAAGCCATCAAACAAAGAAAAACTGCTTACATTTTTGCGCCAGGAGTGGCATAAGGTCACCCAAAATCTATGTGAAGGACTGGTGGAAAGCATACCAAGATGCATGAAATACGGTACCTGGATCTAAGGGAGCATTTATACTGAACAATCCCTGCATTTATAGGGAATCTGCTCTGCTCGCTGCCTGGGAGTATTCCTAGACTCTGATCTCTCTTTCAAGCTACACATCCAAGCCCTCTTCACCTCCTGCCGCCTCCAACTCAAAAATATTTCACGGATCCGAACATTCGTTTCCCAAGAAGCTCAATTGTGCAATACAGGGTAATATTGTGGTACCGTGTTACCCAGAAAACTCAATTGAAATACTATGTCCCAAGAATGATAAAAGTATATTAGGAGTGATACCAAGAAGCTGCAAAAACCCTAGTACATGCCCTTATCTCCCGCCTGGATTTTTGCAACCTCCTGCTCTGTGGCCTCCCCTCTAACAGTCTCGCACCCCTACAATCTATTCTAAACTATGCTTCCCGGCTAATCCACCTCTCCCCCCGCTACTCCCCAACCTTTCCTCTCTGCCAATCCCTTCACTGGCTTCCCATTGCCCAACGACTGCAGTTCAAAACCCTAACCATGACCTACAAGGCCATCCACAACCTGTCTCCTCCCTACATCTCTGACCTAGTCTCCCGCTACTTACCTGCACGTAACCTTCGATCCTCACAAGATCTCCTTCTCTATTCCCCTCTCATCTCCTCTTCCCACCATCGCATCCAAGATTTCTCCCGTGCCTCCCCTATACTCTGGAATGCTCTGCCACAACACATCAGACTCTCACTTACCTTGACAAGCTTCAAAAGGAATCGGAAGACCTACCTTTTCCGACAAGCCTACAACCTGCCGTAACCCTCAGTCTCATACAGCGCCACACAATCAGCTTTACACTCACCTACTGTATCCTCATCTATCCCTTGTAGACTGTGAGCACTCGCGGGCCGGGACCTCTATCCTCCTGTACCAGTCTGTGCCTTGTATTGTTTATGATTATTGTACTTGTCCCTATTATGTATACCCCTTTTACATGTAAAGCGCCATGGAATTGATGGCGCTATAATAATAATAATAATGAAAGTCATGATTAAAAATCATGGCTATTCCACAAAATATTGATTTCTGAACTCTTGCTGAGTTAAAACATTAGTATTATTGTTTCTAAATGATTATGAACTTGTTTTCTTTGCATTATTTGAGGTCTGAAAGCAATGCATTTTACTGTTATTTTGACCATTTTTCATTTTCAGAAAATATTCAGAAAATAAACACAAAATTTATTACTTGGAAATTTGGAAACATGTTGTCAGTAGTTTATAGAATAATTTACATTTTATTCAAAAATATACCTATAAAAAGAAAAATCAGAAAAACTGAAAATTTGGAAGTGGTCTCTTAATTTTGCCAGAGTTGTATATATACAGTACAGACCAAAAATTTGGACACACCTTCTCATCTCTAGAACAACTATTAAGAGGAGACTTTGTGCAGCAGGCTTTCATGGTAAAATAGCTGCTATGAAACCACTGCTAAGGAAAGGCAACAAGCAGAAGAGACTTGTTTGGGCTAAAGACCACAAGGAATGGACATTAGACCAGTGGAAATCTGTGCTTTGGTCTGATGAGTCCAAATTTGAGATCTTTAGATCCAACCACCGTGTCTTTGTAGAAAAGGTGAACGGATGGACTCTACATGCCTGGTTCCCACCGGTGAAGCATGGAGGAGGAGGTGTGATAGTGTGGGTGCTTTGCTGGTGACACTGTTGGGGATTTATTCAAAATTGAAGGCATACTGAACCAGCATAGCTACCACAGCATCTTTCAGCGGCATGCTATTCCATCCGGTTTGCGTTTAGTTGGACCATCATTTATTTTTCAACAGGACAATGAACCCAAACACACCTCCAGGCTGTGTAAGGGCTATTTGACTATGAAGGAGAGTGATGGGATGCTACACCAGATGACCTGGCCTCCACAGTCACCAGGCCTGAACCCAATCAAGATGGTTTGGGGTGAGCTGGACCGCAGAGTGAAGGCAAAAGGGCCAACAAGTGCTAAGCATCTCTGGGAACTCCTTCAAGACTGATGGAAAACCATTTCCGGTGACTACCTCTTGAAGCTCATCAAGGGAATGCCAAGCGTGTGAAAAGCAGTAATCAAAGCAAAAAGTGGCTACTTTGAAGAAACTAGAATATAAGACATATTTTCAGTTGTTTCACACTTTTTTAAGTATCTCATTCCACATGTTTTAATTCATAGTTTTGATGTCGTCAATGTGAATCTACAATTTTTAGAGTCATGAAAATAAAGAAAAAACTCTTTGAATGAGAAGGTGTGTCCAAACTTTTGGTGTGCACTGTATATATATATATATATATATATATATATATATACACACAGTCATATGAAAAAGTTTGGGCACCCCTATTAATGTTAACCTTTTTTCTTTATAACAATTTGGGTTTTTGCAACAGCTATTTCAGTTTCATATATCTAATAGCTGATGGACTGAGTAATATTTCTGGATTCAAATGAGGTTTATTGTACTAACAGAAAATGTGCAATCTGCATTTAAACAAAATTTGACCGGTGCAAAAGTATGGGCACCTCAACATAAAAGTGACATTAATATTTTGTAGATCCTCCTTTTGCAAAAATAACAGCCTCTAGTCGCTTCCTGTAGCTTTTAATGAGTTCCTGGATCCTGGATGAAGGTATATTTGACCATTCCTGTTTACAAAACAATTCCAGTTCAGTTAAGTTTGATGGTCGCCGAGCATGGACAGCACGCTTCAAATCATCTCACAGATTTTCAATGATATTCAGGTCTGGGGACTGGGATGGCCATTCCAGAACATTGTAATTGTTCCTCTGCATGAATGCCGGAGTAGATTTGGAGCGGTGTTTTGGATCATTGTCTTGCTGAAATACCCATCCCCTGTGTAACTTCAACTTCGTCACTGATTCTTGCACATTATTGTCAAGAATCTGCTGATACTGAGTTGAATCCATGCGACCCTCACCTTTAACAAGATTTTCGGTGCCGTCATTGGCCACACAGCCCCAAAGCATGATGGAACTTCCACCAAATTTTACTGTGGATAGCAAGTGCTTTTCTTGGAATGCCGTGTTTTTTTGTCTACATGCATAAGACCTTTTTATATGACCAAACAACTCAATCTTTGTTTCATCAGTCCACAGGACCTTCTTCCAAAATGTAACTGGCTTGTCCAAATGTGCTTTTGCATACCTCAGGCGACTCTGTTTGTGGCGTGCTTGCAGAAACTGCTTATTTCGCATCACTCTCCCATACAGCTTCTCCTTGTGCAACGTGCGCTGTATTGTTGACCGATGCACATTGACACCATCTGCAGCAAGATGATGCTGCAGGTCTTTGGAGGTGATCTGTGGATTGTCCTTGACTGTTCTCACCATTCTTCTTCTCTGCCTTTCAGATATTTTTCTTGGCCTGCCACTTCTGGGCTTAACAAGAACTGTACCTGTGTTCTTCCATTTCCTTACTATGTTCCTCACAGTGGAAACTGACAGTTTAAATCTCTGAGACAACTTTTTGTATCCTTCCCCTGAACAACTATGTTGAATAATCTTTGTTTTCAGATCATTTGAGAGTTGTTTTGAGGAGCCCGTGATGCCACTCTTCATAGGAGATTCAAATAGGAGAACAACTTGCAAGTGGCCACCTTAAATACCTTTTCTCATGATTGGATACACCTGCCTATGAAGTTCAAAGCTCAATGAGGTTACAAAACCAATTTAGTGCTTTAGTAAGTCAGTAAAAAGTAGTTAGGAGTGTTCAAACAAAAAAATTGATAAGGGTGCCCATACTTTTGCACCGGTCAAATTTTGTTTAAATGCTGATTGCACATTTTATGTTAGTACAATAAACCTCATTTCAATCCAGAGATATTACTCAGTCCATCAGTTATTAGATATATGAAACTGAAATAGCTGTTGCAAAAACCCAAATTGTTATAAATAAAAAAGGTTAACATTAATAGAGGTGCCCAAACTTTTTCATATGACTGTGTATATATATATATATATATATATATATATATATATATATATATATATATATATATATATATATACATATACACGCTGCTCAAAAAATTAAAGGGAACACTCAAGTAATGCATCCTAGATATGAATGTGAATGATAAACATATTCTCATTCAATACTTTGTTCTGTACAAAGTTGAATGTGCTGACAACAAAATCACACAAAAATCATCAATGGAAATCAACTGTTTTAACCAATGGAAGCCTGGATTTGAAGACACACACAAAATGAAAATCAAAACAAGACAAAATTAAAGTGGAAACAAGTCAAAATAAGGCTCAGTATTGTGTGTGGCCTCCACGTGCCTGTATGACCCTCCCACAACGCCTGGGCATGCTCCCGATGAGGTTGCAGATGGTTTCCTGAGGGATCTCCTCCCAGACCTGGATTAAAGCATCCTCCAACTCCTTGACAGTCTTTTGGTGGATGTGGATGTGGATGTGCTCAATCGGATTCAGGTCTGGGAACAGCAGGCCAGTCCATAGCTTCAATGCCTTCATCTTGCAGGAACTGCTGACACACTACAGCCACATGAGGTCTGGCATTGTCCTGCATTAGGAGGAACCCAAGGCCAACCGCACCAGTATATGTTCTCACAAGGGGTCTGAGGATCTCATCTCGATACCTAATGGCAGTCAGGCTACCTCTGGTGAGCACATAGAGGGCTGTGCAGCCCTCCAAAGAAATGCCACCCCACACTATTGCTGACCCACTGACAAACCGGCCATGCTGAAGGATATTGCAGGCAGCAGATCGCTCTCGATGGCGTCTCCAGACTCTGTCACATGTGCTCAGTGTGAACCTACTTTCATACTTTCATCTGTGAAGAGCACAGGGCGCCAGTGGAGAATTTGCCAATCCTGGTGTTCTGTGGCAAATGCCAAGCGTTCTGCATGGAGTTGGGCAGTGAGCACAACCCCCATCTGTGAACATCGGGCCCTCAGACCATCCTCATGGAGTCGATGTGTACCGCCCCACGGCCTCGGCTGCGGCCGCCGAGCCGCTCGGATCCGTGCTCGTGTACTGCGGGTGGTGGCTCGAGCCTCTCATGGACCCGGGGGTCACATCGCTCTGAAAGGAGTAGTGGCGGTGCACGCAGGGGTTTGGGTGAATGTTTGGTGGAATTGATAAAGTTCGTGACGCCACCCACGGATTGTGGTGATTGTATGGTGGACACCACCGCTGCCATTGACTAGGCCTCCCGGGGACGGTGTTATGCAGCTTGGTGTTAACCCCTCCGTGGGCAGGGGTGATGGTCCCGGGGGCCCGCGGGAAGGTGAGGGCCGGGGTGCAGGGCGCAGCGCACTGGTGTACTCACTCTGACACAAGATAACGGAGTCTCTGGTAAACCAAACGGCAGGATGGACAGGGCCCACAGCCGGCTGCAGTGTTCTCCCTGGACAGGTTGGTGATGGCTGTCGTTTTCCTGCACCTATGTTATGTTGCTTTTGACTCCTGTGCCTGGACACTGGTAGTCTGCTCCCTGGCGTGTAAGTGTCGGGGGAGCCCGTTTGCCCGCAGACGCTGGCCTTTTGGATCTCTTGCCTTTGGCGGTGGCACTTATCCTGGCTGGTGGGGCTGTTGCCTTCAATCGGGACTTGGGTGGGAATGAACCCCTGAGGTCCAGACCACAATCAGCAAATTCGACTATCAGGGCGGCTTCTAGCCTAGTCGGGGTCTGAGTACCCTGCCTGGTGCTTGGTTCCAATCGGCTCCCCGCTTCGGTACCGGCGGGCCACCGCCCGACCCCATTCCTACGGTTCCACCGACCGTACACCAACTCCTGCAGACAGCCACCACCATCTGCCGACCTTTCTGGAGGTGTCTGAGCTCCGACCCAGTCTCTTGCAGTTCCACTGGTGGGCCTGGACTCAGGTCCGCCGGTGTGTGTCTCTCTGCAACGGATGCAATGGATGCTGCAAAACAACGCAATTCGTTTTGATTTTTTTTTTTTACCAGCGGCAGACTATTGTGAACGATCAGCTGATCGCTCCCAGTAGCTCCCAGTAGCCGGCCGCCGGGTGATCAGCTGATCGCTCCCTGCAGCCGGCCGCCGGGTGATCAGCTGATCGCTCCCAGTAGCCGGCCGCCGGGTGATCAGCTGATCGCTCCCAGTAGCCGGCCGCCGGGTGATCAGCTGATCACTCCCAGTAGCCGGCCGCCGGGTGATCAGCTGATCGCTCCCTGCAGCCGGCCGCCAGGTGATCAGCTGATCGCTCCCAGTAGCCGGCCGCCGGGTGATCAGCTGATCGCTCCCTGCAGCCGGCCGCCGGGTGATCAGCTGATCGCTCCCAGTAGCCGGCCGCCGGGTGATCAGCTGATCGCTCCCAGTAGCTCCCAGTAGCCGGCCGCCGGGTGATCAGCTGATCGCTCCCTGCAGCCGGCCGCCGGGTGATCAGCTGATCGCTCCCAGTAGCCGGCCGCCGGGTGATCAGCTGATCGCTCCCAGTAGCCGGCCGCCGGGTGATCAGCTGATCACTCCCAGTAGCCGGCCGCCGGGTGATCAGCTGATCGCTCCCAGTAGCCGGCCGCCGGGTGATCAGCTGATCGCTCCCGGCCGCCGGGTGATCAGCTGATCGCTCCCAGTAGCCGGACGCCGGGTGATCAGCTGATCGCTCCCAGTAGCCGGCCACCGAGTGATCAGCTGATCGCTCCCTGCAGCCGGCCGCCAGGTGATCAGCTGATCGCTCCCAGTAGCCGGCCGCCGGGTGATCAGCTGATCGCTCCCTGCAGCCGGCCGCCGGGTGATCAGCTGATCGCTCCCAGTAGCCGGCCGCCGGGTGATCAGCTGATCGCTCCCTGCAGCCGGCCACCGGGTGATCAACTGATCGCTCCCTGCAGCCGACCGCCGGGTGATCAGCTGAGCGCTGTCACTTGCCAGCGCCCGGGCATGCCGGCGGGCGGGCGCTCAGCTGAGCGCTATCACTTGCCGGCGGCCGGGCATGCCGGCGGGCGGGCGCTCAGCTGAGCGCTGTGACTTGCCGGCGGTCGGGCATGCTGGCGGCCGGTCGCTCAGCTGAGCGCGATCGCTTGCCAACGGCCGGGCGCTCAGCTGAACGTTCGGCCACCGCGAGCCAAAATAAAGTTTGATTTTAAAAAAAAAAGAGCATGCGCAGTGAAATCCAGAGGATTCCGCTGCTCAAAATAACGTTACATGCTGCATTCCTCCCGCTGGGCGGAAGCAACGGAGCATCGCCCAGCGGAAGCAACGCAGGTCCTTTTGGTACAATCCGTCACCCATACAAGTCTATGGGAAACAGCGGAATCCGTTAACGGATTCCGCTGGTTTCCAAAAGGGCGGATTGTAACGGAAGGAAATAAACGCAAGTGTGAAAGTACCCTAACTTGGAGTTATGTTCAGTTGGTTAAGTGTTCTCTTTAATTTACTGTTTATTGACCAGTATATATATATACCTGATGCATGTTCCCCCATACACTCGGGGTCTGCATCATCACAATATATGCAAGAGCAATTTGTCACTTTAACAGCCCATATGGTTTATTAACAGCTCCATAAACCATACTAGGTCACATAACATAAAGATGCCATTCCTTGGCTTTCTCCTCAAAGACCAACGCATAATATAAAGTCCAAACACTGTTGGATTTCCACACGGGTGTCCCTGACCCTTGTCAGTATTCAGACACTGGTTTCAATTGTTGTTACCTTCCTCTGAAGGTGGCTAGTGTCCTCTTACGAGATTCCCCCTGGCTCCAGCCAGGCTTTACACATGGACTTTAAAGCCCATACCTTCTCCAGAAGGTCTCCTTAGCAGAGCAAACACACTGCAGCAGGTGTTTCAGGAGCTCCTTCATGTTGAAACGAGAAGAGCAACAGGAGGGGCGCTCCAATGGGTAATACCCGGTGGTCTAAAGAGGGAGGGGGGGTTAGAGTATAACTAACCTTTCCAGGTTGTACCGCCCGTTCAACCAGGATCTCCAGCCTGTGGTGTACAGTGTATCACTGCTCACCAAGCAGGACGCAGCAATCCCAGATTGGCCTGGAACCTCCAGTCGTTGGTCTCCTGCTGCTGCAGCACGGAACCCCACAGACCTGCTGATCCACCGCCAGCCACTTGAGTGCGCAGACAAAATTTTCGTGGACCCGCCGATCCACCGCAAAGCACTTCAAAACAATTTTTCATGGACCTGCCGATCCACAGCAATACTTTCTAGGCCGTTGCCCCTAGCAACCAGGCCGCATGCCCGCATTCTCCACTATAATGTGACAGCCTGCGCCCCGAGTGTATTGGGGACACACGTCTGGCAGCGGGATTGAGGCACACCGGAACACTTTATCACAATAATAGTCCTGTCTGTCTCTCCTCCAGGAGAGGTTCAACCCTGCAGCCACAGCCCTAGCCTGGCTGCACTCACCTTCCAGTCTCCACTCAGAATGACAGTCTAGAGCCATTCTCCCCTAGACACTGCAACAGGTTCAGAACCACAGGATTGTTTTAACCCTTGGAGCCATGCCCACAGATGGTAAGGAGTGTTTAATCAGCCTCACACACCCTTCCATGACTCTGTATGTAAGGCAATCCTGCGGAACCACAGGTCCCAGCCAACTTCACATTAAAGAGCACCAATGCTTCTTCAAAACATACCGGCCATTTACAATGCTGCCGGTTGATGCCCCTCAATATGTATATATGTATAATTAATATATACAGTTAGGTCCAGAAATATTTGGACAGTGACACAATTTTCACGAGTTGGGCTCTGCATGCCACCACATTGGATTTGAAATGAAACCTCTACAACAGAATTCAAGTGCAGATTGTAACGTTTAATTTGAAGGTTTGAACAAAAATATCTGATAGAAATTGTAGGAATTGAACACATTTCTTTACAAACACTCCACATTTTAGGAGGTCAAAAGTAATTGGACAAATAAACCAAACCCAAACAAAATATTTTTATTTTCAATATTTTGTTGCGAATCCTTTGGAGGCAATCACTGCCTTAAGTCTGGAACCCATGGACATCACCAAACGCTGGGTTTCCTCCTTCTTAATGCTTTGCCAGGCCTTTACAGCCGCAGCCTTCAGGTCTTGCTTGTTTGTGGGTCTTTCCGTCTTAAGTCTGGATTTGAGCAAGTGAAATGCATGCTCAATTGGGTTAAGATCTGGTGATTGACTTGGCCATTGCAGAATGTTCCACTTTTTTGCACTCATGAACTCCTGGGTAGCTTTGGCTGTATGCTTGGGGTCATTGTCCATCTGTACTATGAAGCGCCGTTCGATCAACTTTGCGGCATTTGGCTGAATCTGGGCTGAAAGTATATCCCGGTACACTTCAGAATTCATCCGGCTACTCTTGTCTGCTGTTATGTCATCAATAAACACAAGTGACCCAGTGCCATTGAAAGCCATGCATGCCCATGCCATCACGTTGCCTCCACCATGTTTTACAGAGGATGTGGTGTGCCTTGGATCATGTGCCGTTCCCTTTCTTCTCCAAACTTTTTTCTTCCCATCATTCTGGTACAGGTTGATCTTTGTCTCATCTGTCCATAGAATACTTTTCCAGAACTGAGCTGGCTTCATGAGGTGTTTTTCAGCAAATTTAACTCTGGCCTGTCTATTTTTGGAATTGATGAATGGTTTGCATCCAGATGTGAACCCTTTGTATTTACTTTAATGGAGTCTTCTCTTTACTGTTGACTTAGAGACAGATACACCTACTTCACTGAGAGTGTTCTGGACTTCAGTTGATGTTGTGAACGGGTTCTTCTTCACCAAAGAAAGTATGCGGCGATCATCCACCACTGTTGTCATCCGTGGACGCCCAGGCCTTTTTGAGTTCCCAAGCTCACCAGTCAATTCCTTTTTTCTCAGAATGTACCCGACTGTTGATTTTGCTACTCCAAGCATGTGTCTCATCTGTCCATAGAATACTTTTCCAGAACTGAGCTGGCTTCATGAGGTGTTTTTCAGCAAATTTAACTCTGGCCTGTCTATTTTTGGAATTGATGAATGGTTTGCATCCAGATGTGAACCCTTTGTATTTACTTTCATGGAGTCTTCTCTTTACTGTTGACTTAGAGACAGATACACCTACTTCACTGAGAGTGTTCTGGACTTCAGTTGATGTTGTGAACGGGTTCTTCTTCACCAAAGAAAGTATGCGGCGATCATCCACCACTGTTGTCATCCGTGGACGCCCAGGCCTTTTTGAGTTCCCAAGCTCACCAGTCAATTCCTTTTTTCTCAGAATGTACCCGACTGTTGATTTTGCTACTCCAAGCATGTCTGCTATCTCTCTGATGGATTTTTTCTTTTTTTTCAGCCTAAGGATGTCCTGCTTCACCTCAATTGAGAGTTCCTTAGACCGCATGTTGTCTGGTCACAGCAACAGCTTCCAAATGCAAAACCACACACCTGTAATCAACCCCAGACCTTTTAACTACTTCATTGATTACAGGTTAACGAGGGAGACGCCTTCAGAGTTAATTGCAGCCCTTAGAGTCCCTTGTCCAATTACTTTTGGTCCCTTGAAAAAGAGGAGGCTATGCATTACAGAGTTATGATTCCTAAACCCTTTCTCCGATTTGGATGTGAAAACTCTCATATTGCAGCTGGGAGTGTGCACTTTCAGCCCATATTATATATATAATTGTATTTCTGAACATGTTTTTGTAAATAGCTAAAATAACAAAACTTGTGTCACTGTCCAAATATTTCTGGACCTAACTGTATATATATATATATATATATATATATATATATATATATATATATAATTGCCTTATTCTGTCTGTCTGTCTGTCTGTCTTGCTCCAAAATTGTGTCCTTACGGTGATACAAAGCTGATTGGCCGCTGGGCTCGCCATGGCCCCGCCCCCCGCACGGATTGGCCGCTCGCCCAGGCAACTCGCCCACGCCCCGCCCCCCTCACGCAATGCACGCTCGCTCTGGCCCCGCCCCCCGCACGCATTCCCCGAACCGACCGACACGGAGCCACGACTCCCAGGTGAGTACTGTACCCCCGGGAGCCCACATCAGCGTATGCCGCCAACCCAGCCGACACATACCCTCGCATTGCTGGGGTTGCCGCCGTATGCTGGTGTGGGCTCCCGTGCGAGCGGGGGACGGGATACGCTGGTAACCATGGTAGCATAGTTACCAGCGCATCAAGGTCCTGCAGCGGCGGAACATACACACACGCACGCACACACACACACACACACACATCAGATCACACTCACTCTCACACACACCTCACACACACATCACATCGCATCCACACACTCACAACATCCTGGGATATCGCTTGCTTCTCGGCGGCGATACTATGCAGTGAACTTCCAGGACCTGCCGCAGGATCACATGGCAAGAAGCATGTGGTATCTCCGGATGTTGTGAGTGTGAGCGCGTATGTGCAATATCGTCAATGTGTGTGCGCGTGAGTGTATGCGATCGGGTGTGTGTGAGTGTATGCGATCGGGTGTGTGTGAGTGTATGCGATCGGGTGTGTGTGTGTGTGTATGCGATCGGATCTGTGACGGCAGAGGAGCACGGCGTGCTGGAGGAGGCTGGGAGGAGAGAGGCTGATCCTGGGGAAGGCTGGGAGGGGGAGGCTGAGAGAAGAGAGGCTGATGCTGGGGGAGGCTGAGGCTGGGGTAGGCTGGGAGGAGAGAGGCTGATGCTGGGGACAGAAAAGGCTGATGCTGGGAGGAGAGAGGCTGATGCTGGGAGGAGAGAGGCTGATGATGGGAGGAGAGAGGCTGATGCTAGGAGGAGAGAGGCTGATCCTGGGGAAGGCTGGGAGGGGGAGGCTGAGAGAAGAGAGGCTGATGCTGGGGGAGGCTGAGGCTGGGGTAGGTTGGGAGGAGAGAGGCTGATGCTGGGGACAGAAAAGGCTGATGCTGGGAGGAGAGAGGCTGATGCTGGGAGGAGAGAGGCTCATACTGGGAGGAGAGAGGCTGATGCTGGGAGGAGAGAGGCTGATGCTGGGGAAGGCTGGGAGGGGGAGGCTGAGAGAAGAGAGGCTGATGCTGGGGGAGGCTGAGGCTGGGGTAGGCTGGGAGGAGAGAGGCTGATGCTAGGGACAGAAAAGGCTTATGCTGGGAGGAGTGAGGCTGATGCTGGGAGGAGAGAGGCTGATGCTGGGAGGAGAGAGGCTGATGCTGGGAGGAGAGAGGCTGATCCTGGAGAAGGCTGGGAGGGGGAGGCTGAGAGAAGAGAGGCTGATGCTGGGGGAGGCTGAGGCTGGGGTAGGCTGGGAGGAGAGAGGCTGATGCTGGGAACAGAAAAGGCTGATGCTGGGAGGAGAGAGGCTGATGCTGGGAGGAGAGAGGCTGATGCTGGGAGGAGAGAGGCTGATGCTGGGGAAGGCTGGGAGGGGGAGGTTGAGAGAAAAGAGGCTGATGCTGGGGGAGGCTGAGGCTGGGGTAGGCTGGGAGGAGAGAGGCTGATGCTAGGGACAGAAAAGGCTGATGCTGGGAGGAGAGAGGCTGATGCTGGGAGGAGAGAGGCTGATGCTGGGAGGAGAGAGGCTGATGCTGGGGAAGGCTGGGAGGGGGAGGCTGAGAGAAGAGAGGCTGATGCTGGTGGAGGCTGAGGCTGGGGTAGGCTGGGAGGAGAGAGGCTGATGCTGCGGGCAGAGAGGCTGATGCTGGTGCAGCATGGGGGATGGAGCACGATGGGGGTGCACAGCATGGGGGATGGAGCACGATGGGGAGTGCGCAGCATGGGGGATGGAGCACGTTTGGGAGTGCGCAGCATGGCGGATGGACCACGTTTGGGAGTGTGCAGCATGGGGGATGGAGCACGTTTGGGAGTGCGCAGCATGGCGGATGGACCACGTTTGGGAGTGCGCAGCATGGCGGATGGAGCACGTTTGGGAGTGCGCAGCATGGCGGATGGAGCATGTTTGGGAGTGCGCAGCATGGCGGATGGACCAGTTTGGGAGTGGGCAGCATAGCGGATGGACCACGTTTGGGAGTGCGCAGCATGGCGGATGGACCACGTTTGGGAGTGCGCAGCATGGTGGATGGACCACGTTTGGGAGTGCGCAGCATGGCAGATGGAGCACGTTTGGGAGTGCGCAGCATGGCGGATGGACCACGTTTGGGAGTGCGCAGCATGGCGGATGGACCACGTTTGGGAGTGCGCAGCATGGCAGATGGAGCACGTTTGGGAGTGCGCAGCATGGCGGATGGAACACGTTTGGGAGTGCGCAGCATGGCGGATGGACCACGTTTGGGAGTGCGCAGCATAGCGGATGGACCACGTTTGGGAGTGCGCAGCATGGCAGATGGACCACGTTTGGGAGTGCGCAGCATGGCGGATGGAGCACGTTTGGGAGTGCGCAGCATGGCGGATGGAGCACGTTTGGGAGTGCTCAGCATGGCGGATGAAGCACGTTTGGGAGTGCGCAGCATGGCGGATGGAGCACGTTTGGGAGTGCGCAGCATGGCGGATGGTGCACGATGGGGAGTGCGCAGTATGGCGGATGGAGCACGTTTGGGAGTGCGCAGTATGGCGGATGGAGCACGTTGGGGAGTGCGCAGCATGGCGGATGGAGTACGTTTGGGAGTGCGCAGCATGGCAGATGGACCACGTTTTGGAGTGCGCAGCATGGCGGATGGAGCACGTTTGGGATTGCGCAGCATGGCGGATGGAGCACGTTTGGGAGTGCGCAGCATGGCGGATGGAGCACGTTTGGGAGTGCGCAGCATGGCGGATGGAGCACATTTGGGAGTGCGCAGCATGGTGGATGGAGCATGATGGGGGTGCGCAGCATGGGGGATGGAGCACGATGGGGAGTGCGCAGCATGGGGGATGGAGCACGTTTGGGAGTGCGCAGCATGGCGGATGGACCACGTTTGGGAGTGCGCAGCATGGGGGATGGAGCACGTTTGGGAGTGCGCAGCATGGCGGATGGTCCACGTTTGGGAGTGCGCAGCATGGCGGATGGAGCACGTTTGGGAGTGCGCAGCATGGCGGATGGAGCACGTTTGGGAGTGCGCAGCATGGCAGATGGAGCACGTTTGGGAGTGCGCAGCATGGCGGATGGTCCACGTTTGGGAGTGCGCAGCATGGCGGATGGAGCACGTTTGGGAGTGCGCAGCATGGCGGATGGAGCACGTTTGGGAGTGCGCAGCATGGCGGATGGACCACGTTTGGGAGTGCGCAGCATAGCGGATGGACCACGTTTGGGAGTGCGCAGCATGGCGGATGGACCACGTTTGGGAGTGCGCAGCATGGCGGATGGACCACGTTTGGGAGTGCGCAGCATGGCGGATGGACCACGTTTGGGAGTGCGCAGCATGGCGGATGGAGCACGTTTGGGAGTGCGCAGCATGGCGGATGGAGCACGTTTGGGAGTGCGCAGCATGGCGGATGGAGCACGTTTGGGAGTGCGCAGCATGGCGGATGGACCACGTTTGGGAGTGCGCAGCATAGTGGATGGACCACGTTTGGGAGTGCACAGCATGGCAGATGGACCACGTTTGGGAGTGTGCAGCATGGCGGATGGAGCACGTTTGGGAGTGCGCAGCATGGCGGATGGAGCACGTTTGGGAGTGCGCAGCATGGCGGATGGAGCACGTTTGGGAGTGCGCAGCATGGCGGATGGAGCACTTTTGGGAGCGCGCAGCATGGCGGATGGTGCACGATGGGGAGTGCGCAGTGTGGCGGATGGAGCACGTTTGGGAGTGCGCAGTATGGCGGATGGAGCACGTTGGGGAGTGCGCAGCATGGCGGATGGAGCACGTTTGGCAGTGCGCAGCATGGCGGATGGACCACGTTTGGAAGTGCGCAGCATGGCGGATGGAGCACGTTTGGGATTGCGCAGCATGGCGGATGGAGCACGTTTGGGAGTGCGCAGCATGGCGGATGGAGCACGTTTGGGAGTGCGCAGCATGGCGGATGGAGCACATTTGGGAGTGCGCAGCATGGAGGATGGAGCACGATGGGGGGTGAGCAGCATGGCGGATGGAGCACATTTGGGAGTGCGCAGCATGGCGGATGGAGCACGTTTGGGAGTGCGCAGCATGGCGGATGGAGCATGATGGGGAGTGCGCAGCATGGCGGATGGAGCACGTTTGGAAGTGCGCAGCATGGCGGATGGAGCACGTTTGGGAGTGCGCAGCATGGGGGATGCAGCATGATGGGGAGTGCGCAGTATGGCGGATGGAGCACGTTTGGGAGTGCGCAGCATGGCGGATGGACCATGTTTGGGAGTGCGCAGCATGGCGGATGGAGCACGTTTGGGAGTGCGCAGCATGGCGGATGGAGCACGATGGGGAGTGCTCAGCATGGCGGATGGAGCACGATGGGTGGTGCGCAGCATGGGGGATGGAGCACGATGGGAGGTGCACACCTCCCCCCAACACACAGACACACACACGCGCACTGCACAACACACACACACACTGGGAACCACAAACACCGCCCTACACAGACACCCACACACACAGACAACGCTGCACACACACAACACCCAACACACAAACACCGCGGCATACATAAATATACGCACATACCGCACAACACACATATTGCACAAAACATACCTCCCCCAAAACACACCACACACACACAAACCGCGCAACACACACACACAACGCTACAGACACACAGCGCTCCACAAACAACGCAACACACGCAACACACATACAACACCGCTCTCACCCCCCGCCACACCCAGACAACACCCAGAACATGTACAGCGCCCTACACAAACACTTGGTAAGTACACACAACAACATCTATATATATAACAAAAATCATACATTAACTACACAATACGTAAATTCTAGAATACCCGATGCGTAGAATCGGGCCACCTTCTAGTATATATATATATATGTATATATATATAAAGCTGAATGGGTGTATGTATGTATGTAAGTATGTGTGTGTATATGTGTGTGTGTATGTCCGGGATTGGCATCTGCACCGTCACAGCTACAGCCACAAAATTTTGCACACTCACACGTCTGGACCCCAAGAGCATCATAGGCTATGTTGTGAGGTGAAATTTTAACCCCGCATGTTCCAATTTACCATTCAATTTTGCCCCTATCTACATAATGGGGAAAAAGTGAAACGAAAAGTGTATCCGCACCGTCGCATTTACAATCACGAAATTTTGCACAGACAACTCATGTGACCCAGGGAATGTCGTAGACTATGTTTTGACAGGAAAATTTAACCCCGCGCTTTACAGTTACTCTCCAAAAAACATGCCTCCATTAAAGTAAATGGAGCCTGGAACTACAGGTTATTAGTAGGAGCTGTGATTGGTTGCTATAGAACAAAAGACATTCTTAGTATAAGAAGCTTATATGTGAGGTAATAAGATGTCGGTGAGGAGACGGATAGAGAGAGACAGACAGAAAGACAGACAGAGAGACAGACAGGTAAAGAGACAGAGATAGAGACAGACAGGGAAAGAGACAGACAGGGAAAGAGACAGACAGAGACAAACGGTGAAAGAGACAGACAGAGACAAACGGTGAAAGAGACAGACTGAGACAGACGGTGAAAGAGACAGACAGAGACAGACGGGGAAAGAGACAGACAGAGACCGACCTGGAAAGAGACAGACCTGGAAAGAGACAGACCTGGAAAGAGACTGACCTGGAAAGAGACTGACCTGGAAAGAGACAGATGGGGAAAGAGACAGATGGGGAAAGAGACAGACAGACATGCAGACAGGGACAGAGACAGGCAGACAGGGAAGGAGGAGACAGCCAGAGGGACAAACAAAGATAGATGAGGAAAGACACAGACCTTGATAGAAACAGACGGGGAAAGAGATAGAGAAATAGAGACAGACAAGGAAAGAGACAGACAGAGACAGGCAGACAGGGAAAGAGACAGACAGGAAAAGACACAGACAAAGAGACGGGGAGATAGACGGGGAAAGAGACAGACCTGGGAAAGAGACTGACCTAGGAAAGAGACAGACTTAGAAAGAGACAGATGGGGAAAGAAACAGAGAGATAAAGACAGACAAAAAAAGAGACAGACAGAGACTGGCAGACGGGAAAAGAGACAGACGGGGAAAGAGACAGACCTGGAAAGAGACAGACGGAGCACATTACTTGGCCAATTTAGTTAAATCTGAGTGGAATATCTGTGGTGTTGAAATATATGTTGTGAAATGCTTCTATTAGCTTAGTTTTTGCCTTTTAATAATTACATTTCTATCTATTTGTTTTGTGGTTTTTGTGTGCAGAATACATTTTTGTTAATACACTCTATTTTGTTAACAACAGTTATTAACATATGTATATATATATATATATATGTATGTATATATATATATATATGTATTTTTATATATATATATATATGTATATATATATATGTAAGTACCGTATTTTTCATTTTTCGCTTTGTAAGACGCACTTTTGTTCCCCCAAATTTTGGGGAAAGTAGGGGGTGCGTCTTATAATCCAAATATACGGGGTGTGTGTGTGTGTGTGTGTGTATATATATATATATATATATATATATATACTACAGAGTCCAGGGGAGGTGGGGGCAGCTCTGGAGTGCTGCTGGGGGCTGGTGAAAGCTGCATGAGGCAGCGTTAGATCTTCTGCTCCCGCTCATATAATATGCACTGCCGCTGTCCATCACCGTGGTGCTGAAACTGCCCCCCCTGTGCTAGATATGGCCCCCATGCTGCTGCCCATAGTAAACTATAAAACTCTTTACTTACCTCCTCCAGCGCTGATCTCCCAGTCTCTCTGCTGCCGCTGTGATCAGGCACGCAGAGATGATATCACTCTGCTGTGCCGATCACATGGCCGGCACCAAGAACCAGCAAGTGCAGGAGCTCAGCAGCATGGAGGGAGACACGAGGGAGGACAGCACTGGAGAAGGTAAGGAAAGAGTGTTTTATTTTACTATGGGCAGCAGTATCGGGGCCATATCTAACACAGGGGGAGGTGTGCCATCCATAGGGGGCCATATCTAACACAGGGGGAGGTGTGCCATCCATAGGGGGCCATATCTAACACAGAGGGAGGTGTGCCATCCATAGGGGGCCATATCTAACACAGGGGGAGGTGTGCCATCCATAGGGGACCATATCTAACACAGGGGGAGGTGTGCCATCCATAGGGGGCCATATCTAACACAGAGGGAGGTGTGCCATCCATAGGGGGCCATATCTAACACAGGGGTAGGTGTGCCATCCATAGGGGACCATATCTAACACAGGGGGAGGTGTGTCATCCATAGGGGGCCATATCTAATACAGGGGGGGGGTGCCATCCATAGGGGGCCATATCTAACACAGAGGGAGGTGTGCCATCTATAGGGGGCCATATCTAACACAGGGCGAGGTGTGCCATACATAGGGGGCCATATCTAACACATAGGGAGGTGTGCCATCCATAGGGGGCCATATCAAACACAGGGGGATGTGTGCCATCCATAGGGGGCCATGGGCAGCACAGGAGGATGTGTGCCATTCATAGGGGGGCATGGGCAGCACAGGGGGACATGTGCCATCCATAGGAGACATGTGCCAGCTGTAGGAGACGTGTGCCATCTATAGGAGACCTGTGCCAGCTGTAGGGGATATGTGCCAGCAATAGGGGACGTGTTCCAGCACAGGGGGACGTGTGCCATAAATACGCGACGTGTTCCATCAATAGGAGACCTGTGCCAGCTGTAGGGGATGTGTGCCAGCAATAGGGGATGTGTGCCATCAATGGGGGACATGTGGCATCACTGGGGGACGTGTGCCAGCATAAGGGGGCTATATTCAATATAAGGGGGCCATACCCAGATTAAGGGGGCTAATTTTAGGATGGGGGGCTATGAGGGACATATACCCTATATGATTTGTTAGATGGACACTGGCATTATAAGATGGACCCCATTTAACATTAAAAAAAAATCTCTTTTCCTTCACCAAATTTGGGGGTGCATCTTATAATCAGGTGCGTCTTATAAAGCAAAAAATACGGTATAAATAAATATATATTTATATATATATATATATATATATATACAGTACAGACCAAAGGTTTGGACACACCTTCTCATCTCTAGAACAACTGTTAAGAGGAGACTTCGTGCAGCAGGCCTTCATGGTAAAATAGCTGCTAGGGAACCACTGCTAAGGGCAGGCAACAAGCAGAAGAGACATGTTTGGGCTAAAGAACGCAAGGAATGGACATTAGACCAGTGGAAATCTGTGCTTTGGTCTGATGAGTCCAAATTTGAGATCTTTGGATCCAACCACCGTGTCTTTGTAGAAAAGGTGAACGGATGGACTCTACATGGCTGGTTCCCACCGTGAAATATGGAGGAGGAGGTGTGATGGTGTGGGGGTGCTTTGCTGGTGACACTGTTGGGAATTTATTCAAAATTGAAGGCATACAGAACCAGCATGCCTACCACAGCATCTTGCAGCGGCGTGCTATTCCATCCGGTTTGCGTTTAGTTGGACCATCATTTATTTTTCAACAGGAAAATGACCCCGAACACACCTCCAGGCTGTGTAAGGGCTATTTGACTAAGAAGGAGAGTGATGGGGTGCTACTCCAGATGACCTGGTCTCCACAGTCACCAGACCTGAACTCAATCAAGATGGCTTGGGGTGAGCTGGACCGCAGAGTGAAAGCAAAAGGGCCAACAAGTGCTAAGCATCTCTGGGAATTCCATTAAGACTGTTGGAAAACCATTTCCGGTGAATACCTATTGAAGCTCATCAAGAGAATGCCAAGAGTGTGCAAAGTAGTAATGAAAGCAAAAGGTGGCTACTTTGAAGAACCTAGAATATAAGACATATTTTCAGTTGTTTCACACTTTTTTAAGTATTTCATCCCACATGTTTTAATTCATAGTTTTGATGAGTTCAATGTGAATCTACAATTTTCAGAGTCCTGAAAATAAAGAAAACTCTTTGAATGAGAAGGTGTGTCCAAACTTCTGGTCTGTACTGTATGTGTGTGTGTATATATATATATATATATATATATATATATAAAAATATATATATGCATATATATGTGTATATATATATATATATATATATGTATATATGTGTGTATCTATATATATAATTGCCTTATTCTGTCTGTCTGTCTGTCTGTCTGTCTGTCTGTCATGCTTCAAAATTGTGTCCTTCCGGTGACATTGTGTCCTTACGGTGACACAAAGCTGATTGCTCGCCATGGCCCCTCCCCCCCACCGATTGGCCGTTCGCCCAGGCTGCGCCCCCACACGGA
This sequence comes from Anomaloglossus baeobatrachus, assembly GCF_048569485.1. Lineage (NCBI taxonomy): Eukaryota > Metazoa > Chordata > Amphibia > Anura > Aromobatidae > Anomaloglossus > Anomaloglossus baeobatrachus. Next base: position 347,285,970 of record NC_134356.1, on the reverse strand, counting down.
TTGGCCAGCCGCTCGCCCAGGCTCCGCCCCCCCACAGATTGGCCTCTCGCCCCGGCACCCTGCAGGCATTGGCAACTCGGCCACACCACGCCCCGCCCCCCTCACGCAATGGACGTTAGCTCTTCCCCCCCCCCCGCGCATTCCCCGAACTGACACGGTCACGGCTCCCAGGTGAGTACTGTACAACCCCCCCCCAACGGGAGCCCACATCAGCGTACGCCGCCAACCCAGCCGACACTTACCCTCGCATTGCTGGCCTTGCCGCCGTATGCTGGTGTGGGCTCCCGTGCGAGTGGGGGACGTGATGCGCTGGTAACCATGCTGGCATAGTTACCAGCACATCAAGGTCCTGCAGCGGCGGAAGATCCACACGCACACACATAACAGCACACACACACAAATACACACACATCAGATCACACTCACTCTCACAAACACCTCACACACACATCGCATCCACACACTCACAGCATCCGGCGATATCGCTTGCTTGTCGGCCTCGA